>NC_044002.1:26832802-26965490 GCF_902150065.1 Myripristis murdjan | reverse complement strand
ATTTTGGGCTCCATTATTATTTCACAATGCGGCTTCAGCTCAGCAGCTCAGCGTCTGCGCTGCCACCTTCCCCCCGTCTCTAAAATGCTACTACCACATGGGAATGGGACCCGCTGCACATTTTGCTCTGACTGGATTTGTGTAGTGGCTCACGCGCTTTGTGGGGCTGCGTGTTTATGTTGATGTTTGACATTTGTTGTTGTTCCATTGGGATGTCTGCTAGAACGCTCTCTGCAGCAGTTTATGTTCTGTTCATGTCTGGATGATTTTTAGGTTTTGTGTGCTGTGAACTGACGGGAGGCTGAACACACCGGACGTCATGTTTTCTTATTTTTCATATTTCTGAATAATCCCATGAGGGACGGGTCATATCAACATCCACACCCAAAAATAAGATGCTTGATCAGAGGATCCCAGTTTCCTAAACATCGAGATCAACCTGGAATAAAAATACATAGAGATTGAGAGACGTTCCATTTCTGTGCAGCAGGTGGCGGTAAAGCTCCGTCACCGACAGACAGCACCTCCCACAGAGGAACTGAAAGAGAACCAGACATTTGTCCTTGACTCCGCCATCAGCGTCTCCGGTAAGACTTCAGATTCCCACTTTGCTGTAAACTATTAGACTGTAGCCTAAAAAAGAAGCTGTGAATCTCCTGTTCGGTGACAGGAGTGTGTGTGTGAACAGGAATGGAGTGTTGAATCGGAGCTGTGGAACCTGAGTGTCACACGAGTGCAGTCGACTGGCATTTTGCTGGACTCAGCAAGTCACTGCAGGTCAGGACAAGTCCGTCATCCTGTTGGACTGAAGGCTCACTGACGAGCGCTTCATCTGCTCGCTGCTCATTAGTGGTTGCTTCAGCCGAGCAAACACACTCCCACTCTCCGGGCTTCTCACTTGATTTGGGCCGTTTATTGAATTCTTCCGCCTAAAAAGCTGCTCTCTGACACTTTTGAACCGTTTTAAAGTCTCGACACCGTTCACACCTGAAAGCATTCAGCTTATTCCGAAACAGGGCGCTTGTTTTTCTGTATTTTATGATCAAATGTTTGATGTCGCTCTCATATTTCCGGACTTTAAGACAAAATGAAGAAGTGACTGCGACGCTCTCACTTCCTCCTCATTACGACTTTTCTCCCCTCAGGAGGGAAGTGATGGAGAGGAAAAAGGAGAAATGAAGGGCATCGGGACAGGCGTCTCCTCCTAATATCAACACCAACAGCCAATCACAAACCTGTGAAATGGATGGCATATTCAAATTGCAGGTTAAAATATGTGTGTGTGTGGTTTGTTGTGTGTGTGTGTGTGTGTGCGCGCGCGCACAACACTGACTGTAGTTTGTTATGAGCTTTATAGGATATTAGGGGTTTTTGGTTTGTAATAACAGTTTATGTTCTTGTTTTGTAGAGAGGAAACAAGGTGAGCAGTATGCCATTAATGTTTAAGGGCCTAGTTTCGCAGACCAGGCGAGGCGGGGCGTAGCGCAGATGCGCTTCGCCAACTGGGTGTGGCCAGGCGGATTTTCCAAGTTTGGCACGCCGTTCTCTTGGCCCAAGTACTCCGCCGTCCCTCCCACCGGCGGAGGGGAGGAGAGAAGGCGTGGAGTGGGTTTGACACAGCCGATTCACATGTAACCAATCAATGAGCCCCGTCCTCGCCTTTAAAATGCGCTGCGCGAAGGTGTAATGAAAGTTTACACAGCTGACATGGAGGTCTATTGCCGCAGGGGCGGAGCGGAGCTCAGGAGACAGGCGCGGAGCGGAACCGGCGAGCAGTGCGGACACTCACCAAACCTCACAGGCAGGCTTCCGGAATGTCAGACACATGAACAATGCAATAAATACCCGAAAAAACACTATTCAATGCTACGATCACAATCAGCACATACATATATTCCCATATCAACTTCCCGTCACAGCTGATGTGATCAAAGGAGATTGGCACCGTTTAGCTGATTGTGAGGTTTGGTGATGTCGCCAGTCAGCCAACTTTGACTGCGCTGGCTCCGCTGCGCCTTGCGCTGAAAGTAGACGTGGTTTCAGATGGCGAGCTTTTGGCGCACCTCGGCGAAGCCTTTTTGGCACGAAACTGTCACTGCGCCAAACTGAATCTGTCGGCACCTCCCCCCGCTGCGCCACCACTCCCATCTCCGCGCAAGTCCGTCTGCGAAACTTGGACACTGTCCGCCTCTGCCGTTTCTCCGTCGAAACTAGCTCTGCCGCGGGTTGCCTCACTGCGCCACCCGCACTGCGCCGGGAAACTAGAGCCTAAGTATTTGAATTTGCCTGTATTGAATGTAAAAATATAGTTTGTTTTTTATATGGTAGGGATTATAACAATTCAGTCACTTGAATGGATTAAAATTAAAATCACTTCAAATCAATATTTTCAAGGTAAAATAATGACAATGATAACATGGTGCTGACAGGAAGACAGCACACATCCTGTCATGGAAGCTTGTTGTCATGAATGAGCTGCTTGGGGTTTTGTGTCAAGGTGTCGGCTCGGCTATGGATGTGTGGAGGAGAGAGAGGAGGGGCTCCCTGCCTCTGAAAGCTCTCTGTCTGGGGAACATGACAGCCACCAAAGCTAAGAGGTGAGATGATGATCTCTGACTGTCATGACTGTTCTCCATCTCAGAGCTCAGCAGGCAAATCAGCACAGCAGCATATTCACAGGAAAAGCTCTGTGTGTGTTGTTTGAAGCCCGTCCAGCAGGAGAGACCAGACCCCCTGAACCTGGACCTGGACCTGAACCTGAACCTGGACCTGAACCTGGACTGACCTGAACCCCTGTGGTCCTGAGGAGTGAGCCGGTCTATGAATGAAACCCATTGCCTTCAAAGATGGCCCCACTCTGCTGATAAAAGGTAATTTAAAAAAGAAAAAAGGTGATGAAGAACAGATGGAGTTGTTAGTA
The DNA here is from genome assembly GCF_902150065.1 of Myripristis murdjan. Taxonomy (NCBI): domain Eukaryota; kingdom Metazoa; phylum Chordata; class Actinopteri; order Holocentriformes; family Holocentridae; genus Myripristis; species Myripristis murdjan. The sequence goes on along the minus strand of NC_044002.1, from coordinate 26,962,570 downwards.
TCATCTTCACAGTCCTTAGATAAGGACAGAGACCTTCAGTGTGTTCCTCATGTTTCTGTCTTGGTGTAGGCCGTGCAATATCTGCTGCAGTGAATGGATAATAGGGGATGTGCAAGTATTAGTGTGGGAGCCTGCAGTTTTGGAAAAGACAGAAAATAAACAATAAAAAACAATTATTTTTGTAATTTCTTTTAAAACGTCATATGACCTACAAAAGAAATAAGCTATGTGTTATTCCAGATTTGTTTATAATTTGTACATGTGGTTTTGTCAAGGCCTGGAGGACTAAGTGGACCCCAAGTAGCAGGAACTGAGAATGGAAGTTCAAAAAAAGCTTTATTGTCCAAATTACAGTAGGGGCGCAAACAAAATTTCAGCAGGTGGAGAGTAGAAGGGAGGCCAGGAGCTGGACGGCGGCGAGGCTTGGGGCTGGAAAAACAGAATTGTGTCCAGAAAATGATTGTCAAAAACTGGAGAAAAAAAAACACTAAGAGGCTTGGGAACCGGCTGTTGTATTATTTGACCAGTTTTAATTAGTTTTATTATATTTTGCTCCTGAAATCCACAGTGAATCCACCCTTCCCCCTGGGATCAGATAATGCCTATTTTTGGATCAATGTGTCCCAGTCCTACCTAAAAGTTTGGAACAACACACAACTGAAGGTTTGATCCAGATCAAAACCAAAACTGATTCCACGTGGTCTAATTTGATTACAGGATCCCTTTTTCCTTTGAACAACCCGCTTTCAAGATTTCATCCATCTGGATCACTTTATCATATTAAATTTTTAACCAGCTGGCGCTGTATGTTAACTTGATTGTACATGTACAGGGATACATTGTGTGTGTATGGAGAGGCTGTATGCTGCTATGTTAACTGTGTTTCTCTCAAAAGACAAATTTCTGTCAAGAGACGATAAAGTCTGACTCATCTGATCTTGATCCAGCAGGAGAGACCAGACCCCCCCTGAACCCAGTTTGTGTGTCCATGAGGAGTGACAGGTCTATAGGTCGAATTATGAATTTCAGTGATGGACAGCACTCTACTGGTCCAAGGTGATATCGTTCACAGTCATGAGATATAAAATGAGTTTGACTCTTCATACTCTGTTGAGTTTCCTCTTCCAGTAATCAGAGCAACATTTTCATCTTGAGTTTTCTGCCAGCAGTTATCAGGACACCACAACACCCTAGGTGTGTGTGGTGGTGTGTGTGTGTGTGTCCTCCACAGAGTCCACCAGCAGAGCTCAGAGGTTCCCAGTGGTCAGTCTGCCCAGAGCTCAACAGACCTGGCCTCCATATTTATGGTGTGTAAATGTCCAGCCTTAACTTCAGCTGCTCACTAATTTTAGAAGAACCATTCTGCTCATAGCAGCCAAAATGAGACTTTCAATCTGTGCAAGCTGGATTTTTTTTTTTTTTTTCCTGTCTGATTTTGTCCAGAGTTTAGAACTGAAGTTTTAGTTGTATGTTTTTCTGTTCCAGCTGCTGAAGAGAACATCGTCACCTTTGTGAAGAACGAGCTGAAAAATCCAGAGGTCTCTGAGGCCAGATTACCCAGAATGCTTAGAGAGGCAGAGGGAGGATGAGGAGGTGTTGGACGGTGAGAGGAGATCAGAGGAGGAGCAGCAGAAGGCTTTTCTGCAGATCACACTGCACTTCCTGAGGAGAATGAGCAGGAGGAGCTGGCTGAGCGTCTCAGAGCAGTAAGAGAATTTTAACACCTTCAACAGGATGGAGAGGAATGATGGGAAAATTGAAATTTTTCATTTCTAACTCGGCTGCAAATACAGACATTTTGAAATGAATTCTCTGTTTTTGTTTGTTTGTTTCGTTCATTCAGAAACTCTCGCTGCTCTTTGCCAACGTGAACTCAAATCTAAGCTGAGAAGAATGTGAGTGTGTGTTTGAGGGGATTGCTAAAGCAGGAAACCCAACACTTCTGAATCAGATCTACACAGAGCTGTCATCACAGAGGGAGGAGTGGAAGCTCAATGAGGAACATGAGGTCAGATGGATTGAAACAGCATCCAGAAACCAGCCACCAGAAACACCAATCAGATGTGAGGACATCTTTAAACCTTTACCTGGAAGAGATCCAATCAGGACAGTGATGACAAAGGGAGTGGCTGGCATTGGGAAACAGTCTTAACACAGAAGTTCATCTGGACTGGGCTGAACACAAAGCCAACCAGCATGTCCACTTCACATTTCCATTCACTTTCAGAGAGCTGAATCTGCTGAGAGGGAAAAGTTTCAGCTTGGTGAACTTGTTCATCACTTCTTCACTGAGACCAAAGAAGCAGGAATCAGCAGGTTGAGCAGTTCCAGGTTGTGTTGATCTTTGACGGTCTGGATGAGTGTCGACTTCCCTCGGACTTCAAGAACAACCAGATCCTGACTGATGTTACAGAGTCCACCTCAGTGGACGTTCTGCTGACAAACCTCATCAAGGGGAACCTGCTTCCCTCTGCTCACCTCTGGATATCCACAAACGACCCGCCAGCGGCCAATCAGATCCCTCCTGAGTGCGTTGGCATGGTGACAGAGGTGAGAGGCTTCACTGACCCACAGAAGGAGGAATACTTCAGGAAGAGATTCAGAGATGAGGAGCAGGCCAGCAGAATCATTTCCCATATCAAGATGTCACGAAGCCTTCACATCATGTGCCACATCCCAGTCTTCTGCTGGATCACTGCTACAGTTCTGGAGGACGTGTTGAAGACCAGTGAGGGAGGAGACCTGCCCAAGACCCTGACTGAGATGTACATCCACTTCCTGCTGGTTCAGTTGAAAGTGCAGAATGTCAAGTTTCAAGAGAGAGGTGAGACAGATCCCCTGTGGACCACAAAGACCAGGAAGATGATCCTTTCTCTGGGAAAACTGGCTTTTGAGCAGCTGGAGAAAGGCAACCTGATCTTCTATGAAGCAGACGTGGCAGAGTGTGGCATTGATATCAGAGCAGGCCTCATTGTACTCAGGAGTGTTCACACAGATCTTTAAGAGGAGCGTGGGCTGCACCAGGACAAGGTTTTCTGCTTCATCCATCTGAGCCTTCAGGAGTTTCTGGCTGCTCTTTATGTTTGTCTGACATTCATCAACTCTGGGGGCAATCTGCTGACACAACAATCAACTTCCAGGTGGTCTGCAGTGTTCAACAAATCCAAATTCAAACTAAACACCTCCTCCAGAGTGCTGTGGACAGGCCTTGCAGAGTCCAAATGGACACCTGGACTTGTTCCTGCGCTTCCTCCTGGGTCTTTCACTGCCGACCAATCAGACTCTCCTACGAGGCCTGATGACACAGACAGGAAGTAGCTCACAGACCAATCAGGAAACAGTCCGTACATCAAGGAGAAGATCAGAAGAATCCCTCCTCCAGAGAGAAGCATCAACCTGTTCCACTGTCTTAATGAGCTGAATGACCATTCTCTAGTGAAGGAGATCCAACAATACCTGAGATCAGGAAGTCTTTACAGAGACAAACTGTCCCCTGCTCAGTGGTCAGCTCTGGTCTTCATCTTACTGTCATCAGAAGAAGATCTGGATGTGTTTTGACCTGAAGAAATACTCTGCTTCAGAGGAGGCTCTTCTGAGGCTGCTGCCTGTGGTAAAAGCCTCCAAGAAATCTGTGTAGGTTCATTTAGAATTGGATATAGTCAGTACTTTATGTTTGAAGTATAGGTGAATTCTATTACATGAGAAAAAGCTGACTTTTCAAATTTACCTTGTCTTTCACTAATTCCTCCTCAGACTGAGTGGCTGTAATCTGTCAGAGAGAAGCTGTGCAGCTCTGGCCTCTGTTCTCAGCTCCCAGTCCTCTAGTCTGAGAGAGCTGTACCTGAGTAACACGACCTGCAGGATTCAGGAGTGAAGCATCTCTCTGCTGGACTGGAGAGTCCACACTGCAGACTGGAGGCTCTCAGGTCAGACCCAGTATTTTTTTTTCCTCCAAATGTTTTTACACATTTGTCCAAATTGACTTCCTGACTGGAACAGCATGTACACTTTCAGCTTTAATTTACGGGTTTGGGCAAAAATATGGCGCTGTTTTTGAAAAAAACAACTGTTTTTGAAATTACAGCCAGTTTTATACACTGTCACCCCCATTTTCAGAGGCTCAAAAGTAGGGGTGTAAACGATTCATTTAACAACGATTCGATTTGAATCACGATTCATGGTTGCCGATTCGATTCAAGGATGATCTTAATTCATTTAGAACGATACGATTCGACTCGATTCAGTGACTTGAAATCGATTCAGTAACTTTTTTACCAAAAACTTCAACTAGTGTGAACGTGAAATAAATACCTGGATACTGGACAGTGCAGGCGAAGTTTCCTAGATCCCTGTTGTTTCTTGAAAGGGAATCAGGTTTAAAATAATGGATATAAACAAGAAAAAAACATTATGGCAAATGTATAACATTTTATTCAGGTTAAATGAGCAGTGGTTGAACCTGCGTCTTCTCTCATTTTAATAAACAACAGCAGTGCACTAATATTTCTTTTGAATGAACTATTGTTTTCAAGGCAAGGCAAGGCAAGGCAAGTTTATTTATATAGCACAATTCAACACAGGTAATTCAAAGTGCTTTACAGAAACATTAAAAGCACAAGACACAATTTAAAACAATAAAAACAGTCAATAACAAAGGGAAATAGAAATTTAGAAATTTAGAATGATAGCGATAATAAAATACAGTAACATAAAATAACAACAGGCTCAGTACACTGCCTGAGCTAGATGGCCAAGGGCCCAGGGCGTGATAGGCCTTATCACCCCTGCGGCTCCTTGCCACCAAAAAGTGAACTAGACAAAATTGAGTTTAAATTCAAAACCGGCTCTGTCAGAGATTTCAGCTAGGATCTTTTGTCCCTGGCTCTGAACCATCTTGAATTTGGTTGGTCGGGTCTGTTTTTTTTATTAATTTATTTATTTCTTTATTTTTTTTTCATTTTTGTATAGGACGTCGTCCTTAATAATACAACCCAATGCGTGCACACTATTTGCTCTTGAGTCCTTCACAGAGTCTTACAGTCCCGCTGGACACAGGTTCCACACACTGGTCTTATTCAGATCGTAATGAACTCTAAAGATCCATCACAGGACATCTCCCTTCTAGATCTGAATTCACAGCCTGCTCCCAGTGTCGAGTCACAGAAGTAGCTGACTCAGACTTCCCGGTCACCCCCCGCAGGGATGCCGACAGCCCAACCTCTTAATTCCTTAGACTCTGAAACCTCTCCTATTGGAGATTTCAGCCCGTCTCAGTCCTTAGCCCTGGAATCTCTGACATTTGCAGCCGATTTAACAATAAACCCAAATAGAGCACTCAGGATAAAAAATAAAAGGCATAAATCAACAGTGTGTAGTTTAGAAGTATGGGCAATACAACAGGTAGTCCTTGGAGTGCGGAGGAGGCATAAATCAACAGTGTGTAGTTAAAAGTACAGGCAATACAACAGGCAAGTATTTAATCTAACAGTACGCCTCGGTGAACAAAAGTGTTTTTAGCCCTGATTTAAAGGAGCTGACAGTTTGAGCAGACCTCAGATCTACAGGAAGTTGTTCCTCAAGTGAGGAGCATAATAACTGAATGCTGCCTCACCTTGCTTGTTCTTGTTCTTGGAACACACAACAAACCAGTTCCAGATGACCTAAGGGGTCTAGATGCATCGTAGGGAACCAGTAGATCAAGCATGTATTTTGGTCCGAGACCTTTCAGGGCTTTGTAGACCAGCAGTAGGATTTTAAAATCTATCCTTTGACTCACAGAAAGCCAGTGTAGGCGATTTAATGACCGGTGTAATGTGGTTCAGTTTCCTGGTGTTTGTAAGGACTCGGGCGGCAGAGTTCTGAATCAGCTGCAACTGTCTGATTGATTTTTGTTCAGGCCTGTAAATATGCCATTGCAATAGTCCCACCTACTAAAAATGAATGCATGAATAAGTTTTTCCATGTCTTGTTTAGACAGAAACCCCTTAATTCTAGCAGTGTTTTTCAGGTGGTAATAGGCAGATTTAGTAATGAACTTTAAATGGCTGTTGAAGTTCAGGTCTGAGTCAATAATAACACCAAGATTTCAGGCTTGATTCGTCGCTGTCAGTGACATAGAGCCAAGGTGAACACTGATCTTTGCCCTTTCATTTTTGGCCCAAAAAATTAATACCTCTGTCTTTTCTGGATTTAGCTGGAGAAAATTCTGGCACATCCAGTCATTGATTTGATGAATACAGTTACTCAATGAGAGTAAAGGACTGTAGTCATGTGATGACACTGAGATATAGAGTTGTGTGTCATTGCCATATGTATGATAGGAGATGTTGTGATGTTCCATAATCTGGGCAAGGGGTAGCATATAGATGTTGAATAGAAGTGGTCCGAGAATGGACCCTTGAGGAACCCCACATGTGATCGTGGTTCACTCAGATTTATGGTTACCAACTGACACAAGAAAGTCCCTGTCTTGTAAGTAAGATTTGAACCATTGTAGCACAGTGCCGGTGAGTCCCACCCACTTTTCCAATCTGCTAAGTAGAATATTATGATCAACTGTATCAAATGCAGCACTGAGATCTAGTAATACCAGGACATAGGATTTGCATGCATCATTATTCTGATGAATATCATTTAAGACTTTGATAAGTACAGTCTCAGTGCTGTGGTGTGGCCGAAATCCAGACTGAAATGTGTTAAAAAGATTGTTTTGCATCATAAAAGTATGGATTTTCTGGAAGACAACCCTTTGAATGATTTTCCCCAAAAATGGCAGATTTGATATTGGCCTATAGTTACTAATTGTTGTGGCGTCCAGGTTTGATTTTTTTTAGAAGAGGTTTTATTACTGCAGTTTTCAAGGCCTGGGGAAACTGGCCTGCTTTAAGAGAAGTATTTATTATCTGCAGTACATCTGGAGCTATGCTGTTAAAAATGGTTTTAAAAAAGTTTGAAGGCAGAATATCAAGGCAGCATTTTGTGGGCTTTAATTTTGAAACCGTTTCTGTTAGAGTTGTGCAATCAAGGAGGCTAAAATGTCCTAGATTAGCCGGAGGACAGGAAGGCACAAGTGTTATCATTCCTGAGCTGGAACTGCACACTGCCTGTCTTATCTGCAATATTTTGTTTGTGAAGAAGGCTGCAAAGTCATTACATGACTTGTTGGACAGTAGTTCAGGAGGGAGTGATGCTGTGGGGTTGGTCAGTCTGTCCACTACAGAAAAAAGTGTGCGGGCATTATTACTGTTTCTATTGATAATCTCTGAGAAATATGATTGCCTTGCATTCTTCAGTTCCTGGTTATAGTTGTGAAGACTCTCTTTATAAATGTCGTAATGTACCTGGAGTTTGTTTTTTCGCCACCTGCGTTCAGTTTGTCTACATAATCTTTTGTGTTCTTTAACCAGTGTGGGGTTTCTCCAGGGTGCCTTTTTCCTTCCTGACAGAACTTTGGTCTTAATTGGGGCGATGGAATCAATAACAGTCATAACATTGGAGCTAAAACTGTTTACAAGGTCATCAACTAGAGCTGAGGGCAGGGTTGGTGATGGTGTAAAACCCTGGGTGAATAATGCACAGGTGTTATCATTTATGTAACGTTTTCTGATCACCTCTGCTTCACTTTTCATAGTATTAGCAGGGGTGGTCATTTTGAACAAAACACAGTAATGGTCAGATAAAGCGACATCGTTCACCACAACCTCGGAGATATTAAGACCTTTGGAAATAATTAGATCTAATATGTGCCCTCTGTTATGTGTTGATTCTGTGACATGCTGAGAAAGCCCAAAGTTATCCAGGATATTTAATAGTTCCTTAGCACACCCATCTGTAAGGTTATCAACATGAATGTTAAAATCTCCCACTAAAAGAACACAGTCAAAATCCATGCACACAATAGACAGCAATTTTGCAAACTCATCAAAAAACCTTGCATTATATTTGGGGGGTCTGTAGATGGTCACTAAAATTGCTTGACTGGGGGATTTTAACTGAGTGGCAACATATTCAAAGGAGTCAAACTGACCATAAAACATTTGCTTACACTGGAAGCTGTCCTTGAACAGAGTGGCAACTCCGCCTCCTCTCTTATGTATTCTCGCTTCACTAAAGAAACTAAAATTTGGAGGGGCTGTCTCAACCAAAACTGCTGCACTATTTTCCTGACCTAGCCATGTTTCAGTTAAAAACATAAAATCAAGTTTGTGCTTGTTAATAAGATCATTGATTATGAAGGATTTACCAGCCAGAGACCTGATATTTAAAAGTGCTAATTGTGAAATGTTATCTGGCATAAGTTTAGAGACAGACTGTGACTGACATGAGATACATATTAGATTTGATGGGTTGGCCGTCCTTGATTTTCTGCACTTGTTTTATTTTTGTAGTGTTTCAACATGAAACACTACAATAATAAAGTTTATAAAACGGGTGCTTCCCATCCTTAAATGTGATTGGCTGAGCCGCGTTCCATGCCGTTGTAAAATCAGTGTAACCCACTGGCAGACCGCAGCACAAAATATCCCTGCACCACTGTAAACAGACATAGCGTTGCCTAGCAACCAACTACTCTGCGCTCAACTTCCTCGTTAGGTTACCTTTGTTTCAAGACTTGTAAACAAAATGTCAGACTTTGTAGTGTTTTTTCATTTGCTGGGCCTCCCTGGAGAAATAGCTTACCTCTCACTGCTGCCTCCTGATCCACATACCTTTTATCTACACCCAAAGTGGACACAGTGTGACAGCGCTGATATATGGTAAATTAACAGTATACTTTTATTATTGTTGTTATTGTTACAACCGACGTTAGGCATACATCTGCACAAAAAATAAGTCGCTTAAGCAATAAGCCCCTTGAAACCATGGGTTACAGTGATTTTACAATGGTGATTTTACAAGGCTCTGTGCTGTGCGGCTTATTGCTGTGCGGCTTATTGCTTAAGCAACTTATTTAACACATCTCCATCTTTGCAAAAGCCAAAGTGTTTCCATACACTTGACCGAAATGGTGGCTTTAACATTTCTTTCTAGCTGTCTCCTTTGCCATCCACCATGCTGTGTTGTTGTTGTCATTCTGAGATTCACTCTTCTGCCGGCGTGTGCCGCTGACGTCACAGACAGGCAGACTCAATCGAGTAATGTTTAATGTTTCTTTATCATTAAAAGTGCTAAAAACACGCACACATCTATAAAGTTTACCGTGCTTAAATCCAATGTACATTTTCATAGTATCGATTTAATGGATTCTTTACCATTTCAAACTATTTTTAATTGATATATGTCGTCCGGAAGGCCAATTTGCCGAGCACAGATCGATGTAGTTGAATCGTAGGAATATAAATCGATTCATTGATCTATAGATGAATCGTTCCACTCCTACTCAAAAGTGATTGGACAAATTATATATAACATACATAACTATAATTACAAGGATTATATTCAATATTTCATTAATACCACAAATTTAAGGAGTTTATTCTTGCTTAGCATCATTGTTTAGCACTATAGCAGCACAGATGGATGACATATACTCATGACTCTCTCTTGTATCATGACTTGCATCATAGCCCATAAGATTCAGGAGGTGTGATCATCACACAGTCTACATACATCAAACCTGATGCTGTATACCTAAGTTTATTAGATCCATGTGGCACTGTGTGGTTTGAAATAAACTTAAAAGATTGTTGAAATGTCACAGTCTGTTGGCACCATGAAATAAGGCTGTCATAAATAAAGATTATTATTAGTTTTAGTAACATGAAGAAAACCTGAGAACTAGTATTGTTAGTGCTGCATTCAGCTCAGTGAGCTACAGCAGCATTCAGAGCTCACTGTCAGCTTGCTTTTAGATAAGGCTGTCATGAAGAAAGATTATTATCACTATTACCACCATGATGGCAGTGTCCCAGGAAAACTGACAACTATGACATTTTCTTCTGTTTTAATGTCCATCCAGGCTGAGTGGCTGTAATCTGTCAGAGAGAAGCTGTGCAGCTCTGGCCTCAGTTCTCAGCTCCCAGTCCTCTAGTCTGAGAGAGCTGGACCTGAGTAACAACCAGCTGCAGAATTCAGGAGTGAAGCGTCTCTCTGCTGGACTGGAGAGTCCACACTGCAGACTGGAGGCTCTCAGGTCAGGATTCCTCAATCTGCTCAACACATGACCAGTTAAATCCTTACACACAGCTCCATGGGCCCTATCTTGTGCCACCCGCTATCCGCTGCCACTACCCGCTACCCGCAAATTGCGGATTTAGGAGCTTCCACTATCCCTAAACGGTATCTTGCGCCACCCGCTACCCGCTATCCGTTATGCCGACTCCGTCATTTGCGCCTGGAGGTGTGTCCGTGGGCGTGTTTCATGCGCTATCCCTAAAGTTGCTATCTTGCGCACACACTTTAGGGATAGCGGATAGCGGGTGGTCCGGACCACCCGCTATCCGCCACGCACACGGTCGGACTGATACCGGGACACCGCCGGAATGGACTGAGTATATTACTCATATAGACTGTTTAGAGGAAAGACTGTTTTAATTGGACACTTACGCCGGCACGTTTTATTGTTTTATCATAAGCCAGCGGCTGTGCTATAGTTTTATTTTTAATATTTTATTTGCCCAATCTACCTTGTCAATAAATTAGTTTACACATAGTTCCACCTCTGCCTCTTGTGTGTGTGTGGTGTGTGTGGGATTTTACTCAATCAGTACAACCTTGTGACACGTCCACTTGGACACATGTGGCTCCATCTCCCGAATTAACTCGCCTATAATATAATATATCATATGTATATAAAGCCAACTTGCTTTAGCCTCAGTAGAAGCCCTGAGAAAATCTACCTCCCTCTCTCCATCGCAGGTTTAGGATTTAGGATTTAGGATAGCGCAGCCTGCCCTTAAAGGCAATGGCACCTGGCACACTGATTGGTTTCACTAACGCCCAAAACACGCCTATGCATAATATAGCGGGTAGCGCAGGTGTTTTGCGGATAGCGGGAGGTGCACAAGATAGCAACTTTTACGGGGGAACGCCTCTTCCTAAATCCTAAATCCGCAAATAGCGGGTTTAGGGAGTCTGGCACAAGATAGGGCCCCATGTCTCTGAACTGAATCCTAACCTGTGTGATTTTTCTGCTTATGTGATTCTCAAACCAGCTGTCATACTAACATTCACCAGGGTGGCGGGGTGGCAGTGGGTGTATTCAACTTTTCTTAGGTTCTGGAAACTTCACTGACCACCTCAGATTTGTTGACACATTGATGATAGTGTTGCTGGAGATTTGCCCCCAACTGAGAGCTTTCTAGTATTTCATGTTTTCTTCTGCTTGTTGCCTCTGTTGTTGAAGTTAAAACATCAAAAAGAACTTTTAAAAGATGCTGTCAAATCCAGCTGGGAAGTCTCAAACTGAATCAAATGAAAACACAAAGTAGATAATGCAGTCAGATGTTTGTATTTGTGAAGTATACAGTTTTTGCTAATATTCAGACAGATTACCCCAGTTCACTTTCTTGAGTTGAATTGATTGCTAATGAGAAACTGTTTTACTATGGCAATACACTTAGCTCTTAAAGTGAACAAGTAACACAGAAAGGCATAAAACAGAACTGAACATGTTGAAGCCCCAGTGGCACAGAGGATAGTTTCTCTGCCTGCCATGCAGGCAACCAGGGTTCAACTCCCCACCTGGGCAAGAGCCATAACTTTTGGGAATTTCCCAGTTTGGGATCAATAAAGTAAATCTATCTATCTATCTATCAACCAATGACAGGCCAATTATAATGAATTATGACCAAAGTTCTATTATGTGTCTGCTACAAAACTGTAGTAATAATGATAATAATAACAATAACAAAACAACAATAAGAATAATTCTGATAATGCAAATGCTAATAATAGTAATAACAATAATGGCAACTATTATTATTGTTGTTGTTGTTGTTGTTGTTGTGATTATTTACCATTTTTTCAAAACAAAGGTACAAAGTTTTTCTTTGTATAGCAAGACAAAATAGCATAAAACATAACCTGCAAAGTGCATAATTAATACAACTGAAATTAAAATAATGAAAAAAATAGGGATGAAAAGAAAACAAGATTTACCATAAAAAACTTTTGCTTTCCAAAGCTCTGGCATCATGTTAAACGATTTACTTCAAACTTCTAAACGATTTAAACGATTTAAAAGATACATCTAACATGACCAAAGAATTGTTTCCTTGGTGAAGAAAGACCCTTACACAACATTTAGGGAAGTCCAAAACACTCTGGAGAAGGCAAGAGTATCATTGTCCAAATCTATAGTCAAGAGACATATGTGAGAAAATAAATACAGAGGGTTTACAGCAAGGTGCAAACCACAGGTATCACTCAAGAACAGGATGGCCAGATTAGACTTTACGAAGAAAAAAAAAAAAAAAAAAAACTAATCTAAAAAAGCCTGGCTGATTCGGCCTCATTGCCTGTAGAATAGAATAGAATAGAATAGAATAAGACTTTATTAATCCCCCGGAGGGGAAATTCAAATTGTCACAGCGGCAAAAGTAACAAATACACACAAGACACACCATATACAGACCGGACACAATCACAGTAGCACTGTGCATGATAAATAAATAAATGACAACAGTATGGTCACAGACCATAAATAAATAGGCAAAAGCACTACAGTGCTGGGAGCCTGTGTCCCTGTAAGTACATATGTACATGTATGTGTGTGTGCGTGCGCGTCTGTGTGTGTGAAGCGAGGGGGTATTCAGGCACTGTTGTACAGTCTGATGGCTGTGGGTACAAAGGAGCGCCTGAACCGCTCCGTCCTGCACCTGGGGAGAGTGAGTGTCTGGCTGAAGGTGCTCCCCCTCAGCCACAGCTCCTCATAGAGGGGGTGGCAGGGGTTTTCCAGGATGTTGTTCATTTTGTCCCTTATCCTCCTCTCCGCCACCACCTCCAAACTGTCCAGCTGCAGTCCAACCACCCGGCTGGCCTTCCTTACCAGCTTGTTGACCCTGTGCTGCTCTCCCTCCTTGATCCCTCCTCCCCAGCACACCACAGCAAAAAACAGAGTGCTGGCCACCATGGACTGATAAAACATGGCCAGCAGCCTGCTGCATATATTAAAGGACCTGAGCCTCCTCAGGAAGTACATCCGACTCTGGCCCTTCCTGTATACAGCGTCAGTGTTGTCCCTCCAGTCCAGCCTGCTGTTGATGTAAACCCCCAGGAACTTGGCATGGCATTGTCCACACCTACTTTGGCCTGGTACGCAAACTGCAGGGGGTCCATGGAGCTGCTCACCTGGGGCCTCAGCTGCTGCAGTACCAGTCTCTCTCTCTGTGCCGTCATGTATGATTGCATTGCTTTTGTTTTGTTCTTTTGGTGAACAAATACACCACCTCATCACTGTCTGGACATCTTTTACTGCATCATCCAGCTGTAAATTGTCATTCTAACATATATTAACTCATATTTATTCAAATTCAATTGCCTTTCATTGGATTATGTATCCAAGCCACCTCACAGTACATTGTGTGCCTATATTTACAGCATGAGGGACGCAGTGAGAATCAAACCAGTGTCCCTAGTATTGTTAGTGCTGCATTCAGCTCAGTGAGCTACAGCAGCATTCAGAGCTCACTGTCAGCTTGCTTTTAGATAAGGCTGTCATGAAGAAAGATTATTATCACTATTACCACCATGATGGCAGTGTCCCAGGAAAACTGACAACTATGACATTTTCTTCTGTTTTAAATGTCCATCCAGGCTGAGTGGCTGTAATCTGTCAGAGAGAAGCTGTGCAGCTCTGGCCTCAGTTCTCAGCTCCCAGTCCTCTAGTCTGAGAGAGCTGGACCTGAGTAACAACCAGCTGCAGGATTCAGGAGTGGAGTGTCTCTCTGCTGGACTGGAGAGTCCACACTGCAGACTGGAGGCTCTCAGGTCAGGATCAGAGAACTCAAGAGCTTTCAAACTGGACTAAATGAAAACACAAAGCCGATCACACATTTGAATATTTGTCTGAATGAACCCAGCTAATTTCAGATTATTGTGCTGTTGAGAAAATCCAACATGTATGTGTATCAGACTGTGTTGTTGTTGTTGGTGTGTCCATGTGCAGGCTGTCAGGCTGTCTGCTCACACAGGAAGGCTGTGCTTCTCTGGCCTCAGCTCTGAGCTCCAATCCCTCCCATCTGAGAGAGCTGGACCTGAGCTACAATCATCCAGGAGACTCAGGAGTGAAGCTGCTCTCTGCTGGACTGGAGGATCCAACCTGCAGACTGGAGGCCCTCAGGTCAGACCCAGTAGTTCTTTTTCTTCCTCCAAATGTTTTTACACATTTGTCCAAATTGACTTCCAGACTGGGAAAAGCATGAGCCTGAAACTTACACAGTCAGGTCCATAAGTATTTGGACAGAGAGAAAATACTCATAATTTTGCCCTTGAACACCACCACAGGGGATTTGAAATGGAGTCATCAAGATGTGACTGAAGTGCAGACTTTCAGCTTCAATTAAGGGGTTGAACAGAAATATGGAATTAACCTTTTAGGAATTACAGCCACTTTTATACTGTTACAGCCCGGCTCGGGGACTGCAACCAAGAACGGGAGGGAAGACGAGGTTCGCACGAACAAACATATTTATTCTACAATCAAAAGTAAAGACAAAAGATCAGTTTCAGTAATCAGTGATGCAGGCGTGTATGGATGCATGTGTGTGAGTGAATGTGTAAAACAAAAGAGAAAACGGAGAGCGCAGCCGTGCCGTGGCGTCCCCTCAGACGGCGTGGATGGAGTGAGAGAGAGCGGGGTGAGTGACTGCCAGCGGAGACAATAAGTGTGCGCTTCACCGGGCCCAGGTGCAGCACATCACCTAATTACGGTCCCACCTCTGCCTGAAAGAAACCCTGAAAGACAGAGCAGACCAACCAACAGCCAGCCAGCAACCACCACACCCAGTATGGAGGGAGGGGCCGTCACACCCCCCCCCCCCCCCCCCCCCCCCCCCCCCCCCCCCCACAAGAAAGGGGTTCCAGTAGGAACACCGCAACTGCTACCCAAAACGCTACATATAAAACACTCTAACACTTACATTACCTACATATTAATTACATAAATTTATTACCTAAATATTAACTACATATTACACATTACTTACATGCAATTACAAGTACATGAGAACTACAATTACTCACTGACTGTCCTACAGCTAATCCCTTGCAGGCCAACCAGCCCAATCCCGTCCCCCAGCAACTCCGGCGCCTGAAGAAGCATTTAAGAGTGACAGAAGAAAACCAGAGGGTTACATACAAGTCAAGCAAGACAATCAGGAGCCATGAGCTCTTGACAGGGCAATCGGCCAAACATTATCCGAGCCTTTGATGTGGCGGATGTCCAAACAATAAGATTGTAAATACAACATCCATCGCATCAGTCTGCAATTAGGGCAATGGACAGAATGCAGAAAAGTCAATGGGTTATGATCAGTGTAAACAACAAGAGGAACGCTTGAGCTGACATAAACATCAAAATGCTGCAATGCCCAAATAAGTGCAAGGGTCTCCTTCTCTATCACAGAGTAGTTTCAACTGGAAAGCATTGAACTTCTTTGAGTAAAAACTCACGGGCCGATCTACACCTGTTGGTGGCTTTCTGAAACAGCACTGCTGCGGCCCCCACGTCACTCGCATCCACCTGTAACTCAAATGGACGATCCATCTGAGGAGGACAGGAGATGAACACAGCACAGATTTTACATTCTCAAAAGCCCTCTGACATGAGGATGACCAAACAAAACGAGTGTTCCCCTTAACAGGTCAGTCAGGGGTGCCACCACACTGGAAAAGTTTTTACAGAAGCTGCGGTAGTACCCTACCAGACCGAGGAAACGCTGCAGCTCTTTTTTCGTGGTGGGGACTGGATACTTCTCCACAGCACTCACCTTGGCCTGCACAGCGCAAACTTTCCCCTGCCCCACAACTTTACCCAGATAAACCACAGTAGCCTTAGCGAACTCACACTTCGCTAGGTTCACTGTCAAACGGGCATCACGCAAGCGAACAAACAAGCTGTTAATACGGGCTAGATGTTCCTCCCACGTATCACTGTAAATGACCACATCATCGTAGTATACCGCACAGCCCTCCAACCCGGACACCACCATGTTCATTAACCGCTGGAACGTCGTCGGCGCATTTCTCAGTCCAAAACTCATCACAGTATAAGCAAATAAACCAGAAGGTGTAATAAATGCGGAGATCTCCTTCGCCCTGTCAGTCAGCGGGATCTGCCAGTATCCCTTCAAGAGATCGAACTTACTGACAAAACGCGCCGCACCAACCTGGTCAATGCAATCCTCAATCCTTGGTAACGGGTACGCATCAGGTTTTGAAACTACGTTCACCTTGCGGTAATCTGTGCAGAATCTGGGGCTTTTATCAGCCTTCTCACAAGCAAGCATGGCGATGCCCAACTGGAGGATGACGGTTCGGCGATCCCATTCTCGAGCATGTATTTATCTCGGCATCCATCACCCTGCCCTTTTCCTCTGACACTCTATAAAAACGCGGGCGAATGGCCTGTGCGTCACCCACATCTATATCATGCTTGACCAAATGAGTTTGGCTCGGTGTATCACCAAACAGATCAGGAAACCTTTTAATCAAAGCAGACAACTGTACACTCTGCTCCTCAGTCAAATGAGACAACAACAATGACAGATTTTTTAAAGTCTCACTGTTTGATAGCCTGCCACGCAGCAACCCGTCATCAGGTGCAGTAACCCCATCGTCCTCCCCCACGCCCCGCTGCTGCTACGGCTTGACACAGGCTTGGACTCACGACAGTAATAGAGTTTTAAACAAGTTTGACATGCAAAGTTTGCGTCGCTTTCCCGGCGGTTCGGTGTTGACAGAATATAATTTTGATCCGTCACCTGACGCAACACAGTATAAGGGCCACAAAGTTAGCCTGAAAAGGTGAATGAAACAATGGCAGCAAAGCAAGAACCTGGTCACCAGGACTGAACACACGTTGCTCCGCTCTACGGTCATACAACTGTTTCATCTTCCCCTGGGACAATGACAAGTTTTTCCTTGGCCATCTCCCCCGCTGAATACAAACGGTGCCTGAAACCATTTATATACTCAATCAGGTTTGATGGAGGCTCTGACGATGGTGCAATAGCATCACGCAACACCGCAAGTGGACCACGCACCGAATGGCCAAAAACTAGCTCATTCGGGCTAAAACCATGCTATCCTGCACCACTTCCCTGGCAGCTAGCAGGAGCCACGGCAGCCCTTCTTCCCAGTCCTGATTTAACTCACACAATAACCACGCAACAATGATTTAAGGGTTTGGTGGAACCTCTCAAGAGCACCCTGGCTCTGTGCATGTAGGGCAGAAGACATGTTATGCTGGACCTTTAACTGTTTCAGTACCTGTGCAAAAGACGTGATAAAAAAATTCGAGCCCTGGTCGCTCTGAATAACTTTTGGTATCCCAAAGATAGAAATAAATTGTGACAACGCTCTTACAACTGACTTGGCCGTGATGGATCGAGTGGATATGCAGCTGGATACGCGTGCTCTGACACATCACTGTAAACAAGTAGTTGCTACCAGACTTGGAACGAGGCAAAGGACCACACAATCAATCAGTAGATACTCAAGCGGCTGCGCATTGCCGGAATGGGATGAAGTGGAGCAGGATTTATTCCCTGATTGGGTTTCCCTGTTATCTGACAGGTAGGACAAGATTAACAAAGTGTGACACATCCTTCTTCAAACGAGGCCAAAAGAAATATTGTAAAATGTAGTTCTACGTTTTACGAACACCAAGATGTCCAAACTGGTCATGTGATGCCTTAAGGACCTCAATGCGGAATTTCTCAGGAACCACAACCTGAAAAACTGGCTTCTCCACAAAGCCTACACCATGTGGCGACCACTTCCTCACCAGAAGACCCTCCTGCAGCAGGTGGCCACCAGCAGCGCTTCTCTCATCCTCCTTGGGGAGAACAGCGTCGAACAGCTGGCTCAAGGAAGGATCAGCTTTCTGCTCCACCCCTAGAACACTGCGAGAGACGGACAGCAATGAGTCAGGGACATTAACAACAATCTCATTCACCTCTTCCCCTTGCTCGGGCTCCTCCTGCTGCGCACGACCCATAGCCCTTGTCACAGCACAGGCTGTAAACACTTCAGGGAAGCACTGCACATTCTCATCCAGGTTACCCATTACAACAGGTGAAGATGACACAATCGGGGGTGGTGGACCATCAGCCCACACTCTGCTGCCAGCAGGGCCATTCCCCAGGATGACATCCACCCCTCTGATTGGCAGCGCAGGGCGGACCCCCATGGCAACCTCTCCCCGCACCAAACCACAGTCAATAGAAAGAGAATGCAGTGGAACAGTCTCAACATTCAGACCCATACCCCGCATCAAAACAAAATCTCCAGTATCAGAATCTCCAGAAAAAGCAACACAGAGCTCAAAATATAGGAGTCGTATGCAGCTGTGTCTCTCAAGATCTTTACCGGTACACTGTCACCTCCCACCAGTGAAACCCTCCAACAGCTCCTCCGACGGCGCTTCCAAAAACTCCTCCACACCCGCCATTGCTCACACCAACACTCACCTCCACAGTCCGCTACCTATTGGCCACTAACAAACAACATGCAGCACGCTGAGCCCCACACAGCCCCCGTACAAGGCCGGAGCGTCACCGCAGCACTGTCCCTCTAACTGCCTAATCAAACTTACTAAACTCCCCCCCTAGACTCAGGCGCTAGTTGCGGTGGGTATTTATGCACTACTTACCGCAGACCTGGCGAAGCAACCAGCAATTGGCAACCCCGCCTGCAGCCTCGGCCGTGCTCCCGAGCAAACTGCTCCAGCCCACGTTCACGCCACACTACAACCCCCCACTACGAACACCAAAGGGAGTCCGTACTTAAGCCTAAACAGGGACAGAAACAACGGCAACTTACGATGGCCGCGGCTGGCTGCCGGACCCACTGCTACAAAGAAAAAACCGACCAACATACCCAAAATTAACTTCCACCAAAATTAACCAAGCAGCGGCTTCAACAGACAGAAATACCTACCCTCGTCAACGCTACTCCCAAGCGATCAGCTGAGCATTCATTCACAAATACCGTAAACAACCACAGCTGTGTGATGACGTCCACATACAACCGCTACGGACCTCATTCACAAAAACCCAAGAATCTCCACCCACAGGCCTCACCTGAGCTCCGACACTCACTGGGTCGACAAAAATCGGACGAGCCCCCACTTGTTGCAGCCCGGCTCGGGGACTGCAACCAAGAACGGGAGGGAAGACGAGGTTCGCACGAACAAACATATTTATTCTACAATCAAAAGTAAAGACAAAAGATCAGTGTCAGTAATCAGTGATGTAGGCGTGTATGGATGCATGTGTGTGAGTGAATGTGTAAAACAAAAGAGAAAACGGAGAGCGCAGCTGCGCCATGGCGTCCCCTCAGACGGCGTGGATGGAGTGAGAGAGAGCGGGGTGAGTGACTGCCAGCGGAGACAATAAGTGTGCGCTTCATCACCTAATCACCACATCACCTAATTACGGTCCCACCTCTGCCTGAAAGAAACCCTGAAAGACAGAGCAGACCAACCAACCCTTATCTACCCTTATCTACCCTGCTTTGCTCTCTGTCTTGTGTTGTCTCAGTCAGCTCTTCTCGGAGCCTCTCTCTGCATTCCTCTCCGAAAATCCACAACAATGGATCTGATCAGCTGGTCTCTCAACGCAATTGATCAAATTTTCTCTAACAGAAAACTGGGCAAAGGAGAGCCCGCATGCCCCGCCGGAACGTTTGCCGCTGGGTACACCATGGACTCCTGGGAGAAGTGGAGGGTGATGTGCCTGTCGATTCTTCCGTTGAGGATGTTGAAGACGTCTACATGATTGGATTTATGATAACAGGATTTCTGCTGATTGGTACTGGTGGATTCCTGATTTATCGCAAAGTCAAGGGAGTGTTGGCAGCAGTTTTGGCTCTGGAGAAGCTGCCAGCCATGATTGAAGGTTTGAGCCGAGCCACCAACACTCAGACTCATGCGTTGCTGGAATCAATTCGTGAATTGATTCGCAAGCAGGAAGAAATTCCTGGTCTTATACGCCAGTTGGGTGACAACTAGGAGAAGTTGGGGAGCTCGTCTCTGAGGTTTGTGCCATATTTTGGACTATTCGGAATCACTGAGAGTACCACAGAGACTTAAGGCTGATGGAAATTGCAGAGTCAGTCTAACCCAAACAATCACCCTATCTACAATTCGGCGCCCATGCGACCTTGGAAGGCCGCTATCTTCGCTTTCTCCTGGAGGGTTATGCAGACAGCTGCTCTCTCCCCCGTATCCTCTCCCATCACCTTCCTGGGAGTTTCAACTCTGTACAGACTCGCAAGGCCATCTCCTGGGTAACGACTGGGGTTGTCATCTTATCAGTCGCCAGAGACAGTGCTGTGTCTGTACAGCGAAGAAGCTCTTGGACTTACATCCCTGGAACTCAACGCCTTCGTTGGCCCCTACCCCCTCTCCCTCCCGTCCTGGTGGCAGGTGGGCGGGGCAGTCGCGCCAAGTGGCAGCGGAGCCCCCGTCTGTGCTGGGACATCTCCCCCTCCCCAATCCCTTCCTTCTCCACATGTGCATTGTCTCGAGTCATGTTGTAATGTTCTTGCATGTGCTTATTTGTGCTGGGGTGTTTTTTTTCCAAATGCCATGTTGTACTCCCCTTGGAGCCCAGTTTGACATTTGACCTTTTTTTTCTCCCTTCCTTCCCTAATGTACCCCTTTCTCATCTGCCAAAACGGAGGCGCCACGTGGCTGCTGCCGAAGTTCTCCTGGTCCTGTAAACCCCTGTATTGTCATGTCTTTTGTGTTTCTTGGACGGGATGTAACTTAAAGAAATTTCGTTATACAGTTTTCTGTTATAATGACAAATAAAGGCATTCTGATTCTGATTCTGATTCAACAGCCAGCCAGCAACCACCACACCCAGTATGGAGGGAGGGGCCGTCACAATACATTGTCACCCCATTTTCAGAAGCTCAAAAGTACCTGGACAAATTATATATAATATACATAACAATGGTCAGAGGAATGGGGAGGAGGAGCTCAGACATTGTTTTGATACCAATGACTGGTATGTCTTTTTTGATGCATGCGCTGATCAACATGAACTGACAGACACATTCACATGCTATGTCAAGTTTTGTGAGGACACCGTTATCATACCTAAAACAGTAAAGATGTTCAGTAACAACAAGTCATGGCTTTTGAAAGACCTTAAAATGTGCTTAAATGAGAGAAAAGTTGAATTTTTGAGGGAGAAATTGATTTAGTAAAGGAGAAAGAGAAAGAATTCAGGCATAGAGTTTTTTTTTGTTTGTTTTTTTTTTTTACAGCTAAGACAGATTTTAAAAACAAGATTGAGCAAAGGTTCACCACAGGCAATGCAAAGCATGCATGGGAAGGATTAAATGTCATGATCATAATGGGCAGGGAGAAGAAAAAAACAAACTAACAAATAGACAAACTAACAAATAGACTGCAGTAGATATTAATGATCTGAACACATTTTATGGAAGGTTTGATGTGAGAGACACCGAAAAGGCTGCAAAGCTATTTGTGATCAAATAGGAAGCTATGAGCTTATCCAGCTTTCTGAAGAAGTGTCCGGGTGTCTCTCCAGAATCAAACCCAACAAAGCTGCGTGGCCTGATGACTTGGGAGGGAGGGTGCTGAAATCATGCTCCCAACAGTTAGAGGGGTTGTCACACAGCTTTTTCAGACGTTGCTGAACTGTTGTATTTGCCCTAACCAGTGGAAAAAAAATCCCTAATTATACCTTTGCCCAAAATCCTAGGAGTACGGCTCTTAAAGATTTTAGACTGGTGGCACTCACTCCAATTGTAGCAAAATGTATGGAAAAACTGGTCAGTGCCCATCCGATGCTCCCTATTAATGATCAACTTGACCCCTTTCAGTTGCCTATAGACCACACAGAGGCACAGAGGATGCAACTGTTAAGGCCGATTTATGTTGCTGATCGCCGCAGAGACTTGCTGCGCACCTCCAAAAAATTGTAATCACGCGGACCCAACACAGACCAACAAGAGCTATGATTGGTCCTGCGAACTACATCTTGTCCAGCATTTCACCCCTCCGGCTTCACCTGCTGTATTACCACATTCCAATAGTTTTCACCTCACTACTTTGCACCTTATGTTGTATTGATTTGCGCATTTCAATGCTTTTGCACCATTTGTACTTAACATGCGCATTTCAGTTATTTTGCAGCTTGTTTTGAACTATTTGTTTGAGAAAATAAAACAAATAAGTTTCGTAAAAACATCACTTTTTATTAACAATGCCACAAATAAAGTTTTGGAAAAGGCAGTGTAAGTAACAATATGATAATAATATATTGGCGAGGAATTGCTTAGCATACTAGACTGACAGGATGCAGAAGCATGAGAGGCACACACCATCTGTGTAGCAACTGTGTGCACGCAGCGTCCAGTGTCTGCAGAACCATAAATCGGCCTTTACCCTTGTGGATCGTATAGCACAAGGGCGTAGAATTGTGTAGGGACACCAGGGACACGTCCCTACCAATGTCCAGCCACTACTGTATAGTCCCTACCAAAATAAACACTGTCCATCAGTGTCTAGTCAGTGCTTACGGTACACAAAGGGTCAACAGTTGGTCTCTGCTAGAAGTCCCGCCTCTAACCTAATATCGCTCATCGATTGGCTCTGCCATTTCCTGCTTATGTGTGATTGGCCATCCCCGTTGTCACTCCATCTGGTTGAAAAAAGCGCCTGAAGAGGACGTGCACAGCAGAGTTTGTTTTGCTGGTTGGCCAGCAGCTGCAGTCCGTGTGCATCTGCAACTGTCAGCTGTTCATGTTTGGCGTTTGTTGTGCCTGAGTCACATCAGCTAGATGGAGTTTAATATCAGTGGTTGCATTTGCATTCACATTTGTGTGTGTTTGTGTGTGTGTGTTGTTTGTGTGGTAATAAGGCACAGCCAGGATGGGTCCCAAAAAAGAAAAGTGGACATAAGAAGTTCTTTAGAAGTCAAAGTGGAAGTTACTCAAAGGCAATAGGTCCACTTTATTTATTATATTGCTGATGTGGAGTTGATAATAATGGTGATAACAATAATTGAATTGAATTGAATATTTTATTTAAGTGTCACTCACTCAAGGTGCCCAACCCGCATGGGCTTATAAGACACTAAACTGTGTAAACAGATAACCAAAACAACAACAGATAAACAAAAATACACTTATACACTTATACCTGTACATATGGACTACATACTGTATATATTGCCAAATTCAAATCAAATGTACAGCACATTTTTCTCTTTTCCCATGCTTACAAATAAAGTTAGCTGTATGAAAAACTCCTATTCTGAAACATAATTCAAGGTTTTCATAATCCAGGTAAAAGAAACCATTGAATAACAAACTAATTTTTTCAAAAATACCTGTCTAAGTTCATCGTACAGAGGACAAATGAACATAAAATGAATCTCATTTTCAATCTGTTCTAAATCACAGAGCAGGCAGAGTCTCTGTTTCTCAGGTCCACCCCTAAACCTGCCCATCTCTATGGCCAGAGGTAAAGTGCTGGAACGTAGCTGGGCACAGAGGGATCTTTGGATTTTCTATGTATTTTGTCCAACATATTTTTCTACTTCATATGGGTTTTTTTCTTTTTCTTTTTTTTTTTTTTTTGTGAGGCAATAAGTTCTTAATTTGGGTTTATTCTATATTTCTGCAAACCATTTTCTTTATGTTGTTGGAAAAATATGTTTTTAATTTCTCGAATATTGCAGCGTAATCTATTGTGAAATATATGACAGATCACAAGTGGAAAATAAAGATTTCACCTCGCTGGCCCAAGGAGATACCTTCGATATTTCCCAGTTGCAAATCTTTCTGGTCAGTCTATGCTCAGGCATATTTACCAATCTGTTCCATAGACGAAGCATTTCACATTTATGCCTAACATTTGACGGTTCCCGAACCCATGTCTCCACACATGGCAGCTACTGGTGTGCGTTTATGAACTCTCAAGAAAGAGCGGATAGCTCTGTATTGAACTGTGTCAGATTTGGTCTGTTCATTAAAACCCCAGACCCCCGCTGCATAGTCTGAGACAGGACATACACAAGATTTGTACAGTTGGGTAAATGACTTGAAGCCTATGGGCCCTATCTTGTGCCACCCGCTATCCGCTGCCACTACCCGCTACCCGCAAATTGCGGATTTAGGAACTTGCTATCCCTAAACGGTATCTTGCGCCACCCGCTACCCTATCCGTTATGCTGACTGCATCGTTTGCGCCTGGTGCGTCGTGGGCGTGTTTCATGCGCTATCCCTAAAGTTGCTATCTTGCGCACACACTTTACACACACTAGCGGATAGTGGGTGGTCAGGACCACCCTATCCGCTATCCCTAAAGTGTGGGCTGTTAGGAGAGCGCGTCCAGGCGGCTTCAATGTGCGCCCCGACGGAGCCTCGCCACGCACACGGTCGGACTGATACCGGGACGCCGCCGGAATGGACTGAGTATATTACTCATATAGACTGTTTAGAGGAAAGACTGTTTTAATTGGACACTTACGCCAGCACGTTTTATTGTTTTATCATAAGCCAGCGGCTGTGCTATAGTTTTATTTTAATATTTTATTTGCCCAATCTACCTTGTCAATAAATTAGTTTACACATAGTTCCACCTCTGCCTCTTGTGTGTGTGGTGTGTGTGGGATTTTACTCAATCAGTACAACCTTGTGACACGTCCACTTGGACACATGTGGCTCCACCTCCCGAATTAACTCGCCTATAATATAATATATAATATGTAGCCTATATAAAGCCAACTTGCTTTAGCCTCAGTAGAAGCCCTGAGAAAATCTACCTCCCTCTCTCCATCGTGGGTTTAGGATTTAGGATTTAGGATAGCGCATCCTGCCCTTAAAGGCAATGGCACCTGGCACACTGATTGGTTTCACTTGCGTAACGCCCAAAACACACCTATGCATAATATAGCGGGTAGCGGAGGTGTTTGTGGATAGCGGGAGGTGCACAAGATAGCAACTTTTACGGGGAAACGCCTCTTCCTAAATCCTAAATCCGCAAATAGCGGGTTTAGGGAGTCTGGCGCAAGATAGGGCCCTAGGTCTCTACAGTTCTTAACTTTGCTCAGTACAGTCCAAAGCTCTGCCAGCTGAGTCTGATAGGATACCAATAGCTGGTTTGAAGGTCAGGTATTCATCTAATGTCAGGCCAACGTATTTATACTCATTTGCATTGGTCAATGGTGTTGGACCAAAATTAAATATAAATGAACTTCTTGTACAGCCTGTTTTCTGAAATGAACAATTTGTGTTTTCTCCTGATTAATCACAAGTCTCCATTTCCAACACCAATCTGAAACTCTATTTAACATATTATGCAAATCTTGTTTGCATTCAGCTAATAAAACAATATTATCAGCATATAAAAGAATGCCCACAATCATATTATCAATTTTAATACCAAGATTTGCTTCTTTAATTTGAATAGCCAGATCGTTGACATAAATAGAGAACAACGTGGGAGACAATACATCACCTTGTTTCACCCCAAATGGTGTGAGAAACCAGCCAGTTCTTAAGTCATTTAACTGCACACAAGCTGTAGGTGCTCGATAAAGGGATTTAATTGCTGTATAAAATTTTCCATTTATTCCTGATTTTATAAGCCTGTACTCCAGTTCTCTGTTGACCCAGTCAAATGCCTTCTGGAAACCGATGAAACATGCTAATTAGGGCCCGAGCACTGTCCCAGTGCGAAGCCCTATTGTTCTGTATCGTTTTTTTAGGGCCGAGCACTGTCCAGTGCGAAGCCCTATTGTTTTTGCTTCGTTTTTTTCTTCTTATTAGGGCCCGAGCACTGTCCCAGTGCGAAGCCCTATTGTATTTGTACCGTTTTTTCTCTTCTTCTTTTTAGGGCCCGAGCACTGGAACAGTGCGAAGCCCTATTGTTATTGTAGTGTTTTTTCTTCTCCTTTCTTCTTCTTATTATTATTACGTCTAAGTAACCCTTAATTTGACCCCCTAAACATGCTCCAAAACTCACCAAATTCGGCACACAGGCCAGGTCTGGTGAAAAATTTGATAAAATGGACAGACAGACCCCCTAAGTGCAAAAATGGGCTCGGTAGCGCCACCTAGGCACACAAAGGCAGCCGCTGCGGCTCACAGGAATGTGATAGAAACACCAAACTGATGCCGAAATGTAGATCTCATCAAGCCCTACAAATCACGCGCTGACACCCCCACCTAAAACCAACAGGAAGTCCGCAATTTGCGTTGGAATGTTCACGTTCTCGCCCAAAATTCCGCTTTGAACAAAATCTTTCTCCTCCCAGGGCGTAAATGTCAGCGGCTTGAAAATTTAACAGATGACAGAGGACACAGTGCTGAACAAAAGTTCTGAAGGATTTAATATTAATTCGAATCGTTTGGATTTTATAAGCCCTCAAAGTCGGAGTGGCCAGAGCCAAAACCTCATTTTTTCCCATGGAGTTTGGTGTGAAGAGGCTGACACTTGGCACTAATTAAGCCCCTGGAGTCTAAAGTAAAAGTCTGACGGCTTTGGAACGGCAGATGGCAAGAGGACAAAAATTCCTACAAAAATAGTAGTTTTGATGTGGATTGGACCAAGTTTGTGGGAGCTATGAAGAGTTTTCAAACATTTTTGACTCTGGTGTGCTCTGCTCTGCACTCTGCCTGGACATGTGACTCACTCTAGCTGCCTCAGGAATGCGCAATACACACCCATTGTAAGAGCTCAGAGGGAGCAGAAAACACTCTCAAACTAAAACTGCCATAACTCAAAAACAGTAAAAGATAGCAAAATCATGTAAATGGGAGATTTATAGATCCAAGTCTCGTGCCTCGTTTAAACTTTGAATCAAGTCTGTCACTTAAACGGTGACCGAGCTGTGACACCTCAAACAGGGGTGGGTTTTCTGGATTTCTCCACTGGATTGAATGAGGATTCTCTGTCTGCCTGCATTTTGGTGTGATCACGCCACAGCTGCTAGTACTCAAGTCAGTCACACACTAGGACATGCTAAGGGCGCCATCTGCTGGAGGGGCGCTGCTAGTGGCCAGAGGGCCACCAGCAGCGAATGTACTACCAGTGGGTTTTTGTTGGCGTCGTGTGTGTGTCTGTGTGTGTGTGTGTGTGTGTGTGTGTGCACGTGCGTATGTGTGTGTGTGTGTGTGTTGTGTGACTGAGTGAGTGAGTGAGTGAGTGAGTGTGTGTGCCTGCATTTTGGTGTGATCATGCAGCAGCTGCCAGTAGTCCTGTCGGTCACACACTAGGACTTCCGCGGCCTTTCAAAATAAAAGCCCAAAACTCTTTCACAATAAAAGCACCGAAAAATACCCTTAAAAC
This sequence comes from Myripristis murdjan, assembly GCF_902150065.1. NCBI lineage: Eukaryota > Metazoa > Chordata > Actinopteri > Holocentriformes > Holocentridae > Myripristis > Myripristis murdjan. The sequence continues at coordinate 26,935,074 of NC_044002.1, read as the reverse complement.
TGGAACACATGGACGAATTGTCTGTGCTTCGACACACGCGCCATCCCCGACGTGCACGGGGGGGCGAGGGCCCGTCCAACGCTGCTTGCAGCTTTAATTCCTATTATTACGTCTCTTTGACGCTTAATTTGACCCCCTCAACATGCTCAAAAACTCACCAAATTCGGCACGCACACCAGGTCTGGCGAAAAATTCGATAAAATCAAAAATCGGAACCCCCCGGTGCAAAAATGGGCTCGGTAGCGCCACCTAGGGACGCAAAGGCAGCCGCTGTGGCCCACAGGAATGTGATGGAAAGACCAAACCAGCGCCGAAACGTAGATCTCATCAAGCCCGACATTTTTCGTGCTCGCGCCCCCCCACCTAAAACCAACAGGAAGTCCGCAATTTGCATTTGAATGTCACGTTTTCGCCCAAATTTGCGCTTTGCAGAAAATCTATAAACTCCCAGGGCGTTTATTTTATCGCCTTGAAAATTTTAATACATGACAGAGGACACAGTGCTTAGCAAAAGTTCAGAAGGAATTAGTAAAATTTCGAACCGTTAGGATTTCACAAGCCCTCAAAGTCAGAGTGTCCACAGCCAGCGCCTCCACTTTTTCCCATGGACCCTGGTGGGAATACTTGCAGAATCCTGGCTGACACTAGGCCCCTGGTGCCTTGGTGCCTAAAGTAAAAGTCTGACAGCTTTCAAACCTATGCCGATGGAAAGAGGTCGAAAAAGCCTACAAAACTGCATATTATGGTGTGGATTGGACAAAGTTTGTGGCCACGGTGAAGACTAGTTTAACAGGTGGGACTCTGTTTTTTTTTTCTCTGCTCTGCTCTGTTCACACAGTGCAGCTGGCTATCCTCCCCCCCTCAGCCCCATGGTCAAGACTGACAGGGAACAGCTCTCAAACTCAAACTCAAGCTTAGGGCGACATCTGCTGGAGGCGCCGCTGTGAGTGAGTGAATGAGTGTGTGTGTGTGTGTGTGTGTGTGTGTGTGTGTGTGTGTGTGTGTGTGTGTGTGTCTGTGTGCATGCACATGCGTGTGTGTGTGTGTGTGTGGTGTGTGTGTGTGTCTGTATGTGTGTGGTGTGTGTGCGCGCTTGCCACAGCCACTGGGCACAAGTGGGCACGAGGCGGCACGGGTGCGAGGGCCCGTCCAACGCTGCTTGCAGCTTTAATGTTGACTTGTTTTCTTTAAGTCTTGCTCTAATAATGAAGTAACAGAATATATGTGTCTATACAAGCCCTTTGCTTCCAGAAACCATTTTGCTCATCTACTAGCAATCCTGACCTTTCTAGATGTCCAACTAATCTATTATTTAATAGAGCAGAATAGAGTTTATAGACATTACTGATAAGACTTATCCCTCTGTAACTAAGTGGTGATTTGGGGTCATTTCTAGATGATTTAGGTATAGGCTTTATAATAGATTTATACCACTGAGCAGGAATGATACCATGATCAACACAAAATTGGATTAGCTCAAACAAAATTCTAAATAATTTTGGTGCCTTAAGAGCTTCATAAGAAATCTCATCTATTCCGGCTGCTTTCTTTAATTTGGTCTTATCAATGACTGTTTTAACCTCTTCTGTAGTAAAATTTGCATTCAAATATAAATTACAACAGAAAGAGTCAGCATTCATTTCATCCTCCAGCATTGCCTTTAAATCCATTACAGTCTTTAAGAAATTATCATCGAAGGATAAATGATTACCTCCCGAGAATAAATCGCCAAAATCTTTCTCCCATTTCTCTAGTACCACATTGATGTCAGAGCAATACTCGCCTGTTTCTAATTTTACCTCCATGGGTTTCCATTTTCTTCCTAGGACCTAATTTGTTAATTTCATCCCAAAATTTCTGGGGGCAATGTGTTTGCAACCATTCAATATAATGAGTGGCCACGATAAAATTACGTTTAACATTCCGTAAAGTTTTATCAAAATTGCCCTGACAATTATTGAATTCATTTCTTAACTCAGCTCTCTTGTTTTTATTATCACATTTCAGATAGCTCTTTTCAGCTGCTCTTAAGATTATTCCAGAGCCTTTGTAGATCATGATTCCAGTAGGGCTTACATGTTCTCTTAAATTCTTTCTGGGATGGCCTAAATCTATTTCTACCACATTTTTAACTCATTATATAACAGTCACAAAAAGCATCCTACCAGACATCCACCTCTTCATGGTTAAATGAAAGTTGATCAATGAGTTCCTCTAAAATAATATTACACGAACTAGAAGCCAGAAAGGATTCTGATATTTGTCTTGTTAAAGGTCTGACCTTTATCTGTTGTATAGTAGGTAGTGTTGCAAAGGGGTAGAAAGTTGCCGGTAAATGTCCCGAAAGTTTCCGAAAATTCCTGTGAGAATTTTCACTCTGGAATATTGGAAATTTTCAGGAGATTTTTGCTGTGATTTTTTTTCCCCAATTTTTCTGAAAATTCCCAGGAATATTCGGCTCGGGAATTTTCGGGTTTTTTTCTTGTCATCAATTTGAATGACGTTTTTAAAAAGTTTCCATGGAAATTTAAGCTTGGGAATTTTGGAAATTTTCATTTTGATGTTGTTAACTTAAGGTGAATGGGGTAAAATTAAACAATAATAAATGAATGTCAGCATCAATATCACCACTTTTTTTAGTTGCTGAGGAGGACATACAGTGCTGTGAAAAAAAGGTATTTGCCTCCTTCCTGATTTCTTTTTTTTTTGCATATTTGTCACACTTAAATGTTTCAGATCATCAAACAAATTTTGATATTACACAAAGATAACCCGAGTAAATATAAAACAGTTTTTAAATGATGATTTCATTTATTAAGGGAAAAAGGCTATCAAAACCTGGCCTGCCTGGCCCTATGTGAAAAAGTAATTTTCCTGGACCTGGACGACTTGCCATAATTGATGGAACCATGAATTCTGCTCTCTACCAGAAAATCCTGATGGACAATGTCTGGCCATCAGTTCATGACCTCAAACTCAAGCGCACTTGGGTTATGCAGCAGGACAATGATTGAAAACACACAAGCAAGTCCACCTCTGAATGCATTATTCACTATTTATACCTATTATTGACTGCCTCCCTTCCATGAATTTATAGGGTTAGGAAAATAATGGAAATAAGTCTTGTGACTTTTTTTGTGTTATCCTGACTAACTTTACTGTATTGCATGCTCATGTGTGTGTTATATTTTTTTAATTAGTTAAATGAAATCAGTCAAACAAAACAGCCACACTGGACTCACAGTTTAGTGCCATCAAACAATCTATAACACAAGTAGGCTGAGATGTGAGTTGATGCCAAAAAAATTACCGATTGAAATGAGCTGCTGTGCTGACATCTGTACTCACCAGTTGCACCCGTCTCCCTACCCACAGCCAGGAAAGCCCTGTCTGTGGCACATAACTCTGCCTCAGGCCATGATATTGGCCTTGGCAGTGTCCAAGAAACCCTGACAACTATGACATTTTCTTCTCCTTCAATGTCCATCTAGGCTGAGTGTGTGTAATCTGACAAAGAGCAGCTGTGCAGCTCTGGCCTCAGTTCTCAGCTCCCAGTCCTCTAGTCTGAGAGAGCTGGACCTGAGTAACAACCTGCTGCAGGATTCAGGAGTGAAGTTGCTCTCTGCTGGACTGGAGAGTCCACACTGCAGACTGGAGGCTCTCAGGTCAGACCCATTTATGTTATGACAGTTGTTATTGTCAAAAAAAATATGATTTTGTCATTACCCTTATTATTTTGAGGAGATGAAATTATTGCTCATACCCTCTTATTTTGAAAGTGGTTCTACCCACGTTATAGATTTACTACTCAAATTCAAATGCCTTTTATTGGATTATGTATCCAAGCCACCTCACAGTACAATTTGTGCCTATATTTTCAGCATGAGGGACGCAGTGAGAATCAAACCAGTGTCCCTGGTATTGTTAGTGCTGCATTCAGCTCAGTGAGCTACAGCAGCATGCAGCGCTCACTGTCAGCTTGCTTTTAGATAAGGCTGTCATGAAGAAAGATCATTATCACTATTAGTAACATGATGGCAGTGTCACCAGGAAAACTGGCAACAATGACATTTTCTTCTGTTTTAATGTCCATCCAGGCTGAGTGGCTGTAATCTGTCAGAGAGAAGCTGTGCAGCTCTGGCCTCAGTTCTCAGCTCCCAGTCCTCTAGTCTGAGAGAGCTGGACCTGAGTAACAACCAGCTGCAGGATCCAGGAGTGAAGCGTCTCTCTGCTGGACTGGAGAGTCCACACTGCAGACTGGATTCTCTCAGGTCAGGATCGGAGAACTCAAGAGCTTTCAAACTGGACTAAATGAAAACACAAAGCTGATCACACATTTGAATATTTTTCTGAATGAACCCAGCTAATTCCACATCAGTGTGCTGATGAAAAAATCCAGGATGCACACTACCAGTCAAAAGTTTGGACACACCATCTCATTTAATGTTTTTTCTTTATTTTCAGGACTATTTACATTGTTGATTCTCACTGAAGGCATCAAAACTATGAATGAACGGAAATGGAATCATGTAGTAAAAAAAAGTGTGAAATAACTCAAAAGATGCTTTATATTTGAGATTCTTTAAAATAGCCACCCTTTGCTTTGATTACTGCTTTGCACACTCTTGGCATTCTCTCCATGAGCTTCATGAGGTCGTCACCTGAAATGGTTTTCCAACAGTCTTGAAGGAGTTCCCAGAGGTGTTTAGCACTTGTTGGCCCTTTTGCCTTCACTCTGCAGTCCATCTCATCCCAAACCATCTGGATTGGGTTTAGGTCAGGTGACTGTGGAGGCCAGGTCACCTGGCGCAGCACTCCATGACTCTCCTTCTTCAAATCAAATAGCCCTTGCACAGCCTGGAGGTGTGTTTGGGCTCATTATCCTGTCGAAAAATAAATGATGGTCCAACTAAATGAAAACCAAATGGGATGGCATGTCGCTGAAGGATGCTGTGGTAGCCATGCTGGTTCAGTGTGCCTTCAATTTTGAATAAATCCCCAATAGTGTCACCAGCAAAGCACCCCCACACCATCACACCTCCTCCTCCATGCTTCACGGTGGGAACCATGCATGTAGGGCCATCCGTTCACCTTTTCTGCATTGCACAAAGACACGACGGGTGGAACCAAAGATCGCAAATTTGGACTCATCAGACCAAAGCACTGATTTCCACTGGTCTAATGTCCATTCCTTGTGTTTCTTGGCCCAAACAAATCTCTTCTGTTCGTTGCTTTTCCTTAGCAATGGCTGGCAGCCAGCAGCCCGACACTCATGTCCTAAGTTCATCTCTGACAAGCTCTCTGATACCTGCTCATACGCCAAGGTACAAGCCCTGTAGAGGAGTGGAGCTGAGTCTGTTCACTGCTGCCGACAAACTTCATCTGCCAGCTGAAGAGAAAGGCTGACATGACGGTCCAGAGCAGCTAGCCTCGGCTAGCATCGGCTAGCCGCCATTAGCATTGTAGCTGCAGCCAAGCTTGGTGTAGCCTATTACCGAGTTTGCTGGGACCGTAGTTTGGCTCCGTTGCCATCGGCTGGCTCTTCGGTGACGAGGGCGTGCAGCTGCAATGGGTTTGAGCACCGCTATTGAACAATTACCATACGCATCCTCCAACCTGGGCTGGCCTCTGGCCTTGGCCTGTGTTCTCCATCTGCTGGCTACAGCCTCGGCCCGGCCTTGGCCTGCACTGTCCATTTTCTGTGGCTTCCAGCCCCTTCTGCTGCTGGCTCTCCACCTGCTGTGGCTTTCGGCCCGGGCCCCTCCGCTGCTGCCTCGGCCCGCATTCTCCTCCTGCTGTGGCTTCTGGCCTGTGACCCTCCGCTGCTGCCTCGGCCCACACTCTTTTCCTGCTGTGGCCTCTGGCCTGGGACCCCTCCGCTGCTGCCTCGGTCCGCCTCAACCAACCTTCTGTGGCTTTCAGCCTGGGACCCCTACGCTCCTGCCTCGGCCCTCACTTTCCTCCTGCTGTGGCTTTCGGCTTGGGGCCCCTCTGCTGCTGTTGGCTGCTGCCTCGGCCTGTATTTTCCACCTAATGTGCCTACAGTTTTGATCATTTTGCATGTATGTGATAGTGACTCACTCCTTGCCACAAGAACTTTTGGTTTTTTTTCTCACGTTAAAACTCCCTTGGTGGCATTATGTTCATGTTACATCGTAAGGATTCTTCACAACTCCGTGGATCTGTCTGCGACGTGGTCTGTTAAGAAAAAAATCTCCTCAAAACGGCAAAAGCTTCTCTGTCCTAAATCATGCTTGATTATGCTATTACTAATGATTTGTGGGAATGTTCATGTTCATCCTGGCCCGGATATTTCTGTTTCCAGCATGTGTGATAACATAGATTCCTCTGTTAGTGGCCTGAACTTTGATGAGTTTTGCTTTTCTTGACTTCTGTTCCTCGTAAAAACTTGGGGTTTCTTCACATTAATTCTAGAAGTCTATTACCAAGCTTGATCAGTTGAAAGTATGGGTTCACTCTGCCAATCCTGATGTACTAGTAATTTCTGAAAGCTGGCTCAAAAGGAGCACCACTAGTTCAGAACTCAAACTGTCTGGCTATATCATATTCAGACAGGATAGATCCTCTAGAGGCGGTGGAGTTGCCATCTACACCAAGGATCACCTTCAGTGTTCTGTTGCTCAGTGCTCAGTTCCAAACAACTCTTGTCTTAAAGTAGTGGGTGTTATCGTCCACCATCTGCTCCAGTTGATGCCCTCCCGCTCTAAGCTGTCTCCTTGCCCCTCACCGTAGGTCTGAGTTTGTTTTATTAGGAGACCTTAACTGGGATATGTTGAAAACTACCAGATAAGGTTTCTCTCCAACTTGATTCACTTCAATCTATGACAAATTATTTCTTCCCCGACAAGATATGATAACAAGCAATCAGAAAAAGCAACTCTCGTCACTGTAATTCTTACTAATTCACCTCACATGTACCGTTCTGGGTTTTTTGTAATGATTTCAGTAACCACTGTTTCACAGCCTTATCGTGCATATCTTCCTGTTCCAAATACACCTCTGATCTGCTTCAAACGCTGTTTAAAAAAATTTCAGTGAACAAGCCTTTCTGCATGACCTATCCACTTTAAATTAGCATAGAATCAGTCTGATTCCCCTCTATTGATGATGCATGTAACCTGTTTTATAATGATTTCAGTACGATCATCAATAAGCATGCTCCCAGAAGGACAATGAGAATTAAGACTCGTATTAGCCCTTGGATCAATCGTGACCTAGTTGAGCTTCTCCATTACAAAAATTCAACCTGGCGTAAAGCTCGACTTCCCAATCTCATTCGGACTGGCTATTATTCAGACAACTTCGTAATAATGTACCCAGGCTATCCGAAATCGCAAAGCTGATTATTATAAAACTCAATTTTCCAACAGTATTTCTGATCCATCCAAGTTCTGGAAAACAGTCAGGGTTATGGAGGACAGGAACCCATGCTCTCGGTTCCTGTTTCCCTTAACTCTGATGGTACAATTATTTCAGACAAGATGTTTAATGGCAGACGTTTTTAATCACCATTTCATCTCATCTTGATTCCTATTCGACTCTATGAACACCTCTAAGCCCATAACTCTAAATTCTGACACTGTGTCTTCACTAAGTGCCACTACTGCTCCTTCTGTTACACATTTTTTTAGTTTTCGTGTTTCACTGAGGATGAGATACAGGATGAGCTTTGTAGGCTGGACCCTAAAAAAACAGCCGGCTCTGATGGCCTTGACCCTTTCTTTTCAGAATTGCTGCTCCCTGTTATTGCTGCCCCAATCTCTTATTTATTTGACCTTTCCATCCAACTGCTGAAATCCCCAGCTCTTGGATGGCTGCGTTTGTTGCTTGTTTGTTTGTTTGCCGTTATTTAAAGGGGACTGATCCTAACTGTTAAGGCCTATTTCTGTTGTGCCCTGTATATCTAAGATTATGGAAAAACTTATTAATAGGCAACTCTCTGCATATCTTCACCGTCACAACATTTTAGCGGTTTCCGGTCTGGGCCATGGCTGTGTCACTACACCTCTTAAAGTCCCTTAATGACATTATTACCACACTTGATTCCAAACAACATTGTGCTGCAATTTTTATCGATTTAGCTAAGGCATTTGATACAGTTGATCACGAATACTCAAAGACAGACTTAATAAACATTGGCGTTAGCAACCACTCCCTTAATGTGGTTTTCTAACTATATGTCTGGTAGAACCCAATGTGTCAAATCAGATCACCACCTGTCACAAGCCTTTACCTGTCCCCAAGGGTGTCCCTCAGGGCTCCATTCTCGGCCCAACTTTGTTTTCCTTATACATTAATAATATTGCTAGTACAGTAGGTAATTCAAATATCCATTTGTATGCAGATGACACAGTCTTATACTCTGTCGGACCCTGCTGCTGATGCTGTTCTGTGCTCTCTTCAGGACAGCTTTAATAGCATCAGGGATTAAAGTTCTCAATCTCTAGATGGATTTCCATCAGTTGGAATAGAGAGGGAAGAAAAGAAAGACCAAAAAAAAAAAAAAAAGTTGCACGTGCATTTTGTTGTGGTACAGTTTCACTATCCAGTGAAATCATGTTAGGCATTAAACTGACGCTGTTGTAAACCAATAAAGCCAGCCAGAGCCTGGGCATTAGTCCATCAGCAACAGAGGAGGGCAGGTTCACCATGCCCCTCAGGGAAGGATCTGAGGTCCGTTTCTCAAAGCAGGTTTAGTGAAAACTCTGAGTCTGTTAACCCTGAAATGTAGGGAAACTCTGAGTTTTCCGTTTCACAAAGGGAGGTAACTCAAAGCAGAGAAAGAGGGGTAACTCGAGCCTGTTTCACAGAGGGAGGTAACTTAAGCTCTCGGTCAGTTACCGCAGTAACAGACTCCCATGAAACTAACCTGGTCTGGACCAGGTTTTCTCATGAAACCTTGAGTTTCTCTCTGTGTCTGCCCTCTTTCAGCCACACACGGTATTTAACTTCCTCATTCATTCAGTCAGCAGGCGAGTTTTGGCGTGGCATTTTAGTTCTGCCATCTCTTATTTAAAAAATAAATAAATTAAAAAACAGTCAGTAGGCCTTTATTAGAAGTCCATTAGCAGTAGGTGGTGACTTTGTTCATGAACATTGCATGTCCTTTCGACAACGATCCCGTGGATGAAGGTGCAGTGTTACTGCGCAGAGAATTTAATATTCTGTCGGGAGATGGTTATAAGACCGCGCATGAGATTATGCCCGAGGTCCTTACCTGTTTGAACATGTTTTTTATATTTAATCTTAGGCTGCTGCCAAGTGCGCTTCTCCCCCGCGGGATTGCACCTAAAGTGAAATAAATTAATAGGCTACCATTCAGCAGTTTTCCCCTGTAAGTTATTGTGATTGCAACGGACTACATTTAAACTTACCATTTACCCGAGCCGGCAATGTTCTCCCACGCCGTTTCCATCTCCTTTGCCGCTGCAGCGGTGTTGCACTTTTAAAAAAAAAACAAAAAAAAAAAAACAGATGTTAAAACTCTCTGTATGAATGCATTAATATTTTCCAATTCAACTGGGGGTGAAAAACGCAGCCGACCTTCCCTGTTGCCATGGTGACTCGTCAATCGGGGGCTCCATTGACGTTGTCTTTTTATAGCTGTGGTGCACGCGCTTAACTCCAGGTGAAACTACTTCCGGTTGATAAAACTGACTCAATCAGCTGTTCTGGAACCGAAAACTCAGAGTTTCCTGTCTCAGAGTAAATCAACTCAGAGTTTGGGGTAGCCTAAGACTCGGAGTTGTTGAACCTGCTTCGTGAAACGGACCCCTGTTGTAACTGCATGAGTGGAATTAACAGAGATGTAATGTGGATTTTTTACCAACTCAAAATGGATAGCTGATGGATAATGTCATCTAGAGCAGCTTCTTGGTAAGAGGTTCGGGTTACTTTACACTTTATTTGAATAGGGACAGAGCATATTAATCGTAATGTAATGAAAGGTGAATGTTAATCTCCGTGTTACTACAGCTGTTGTTGCCGACTTTTGCGATTGGTCATTTATCTTTAACACGAAGAAGATTCCAGTAAATTTCCACATGCCAACATGGACGCATTGATAGTGAAGGAAGGCCTCCGACGTTTCAAAAATAGATCAACTGTGAAAAACAAATGGAGATGTGATGGGAAAGCGATCGCACGGCAGAAAGGGGGCCATTCTTAAAGCGTGGTGTAGCGCATTGTGGGGGAATATGACCTGGCCTGAAAAAAATTTCAGTCAAAATTTTTTTTTTTTGCTTTAAGCCCTGAATAGCATTCAGGCAGCTTTCTCTACCCTCAACCTTGTCCTGAATACATCAAAAACAAAAGTCATGTGGTTTGGTAAATGATCTGTTAGTGTTCCTGGAAACATCACAACTAACAATGGCTCAGCACTGGATACAGTCTCCTCTTATAAATACCTTGGTTTCTGGCTAGACAGTTCACTTTCTTTTTCTCAACATTTACTATATCTCCAGTCAAAATGAAAGCAGACTTACTTTCCTGTATAGAATCGCACATGCTTTACTCACTCTGCAAAACGTTCCCTTGTCCAGATGACCATCCTCCCACTGTTTGATTATGGTGATGTCATCTACAGACATGCTAACAAGAGACTCCTTGAACGTCTTGATGTTCTGTACCATTCCTCAATCAGATTTGTCACTAACGCCCCATATTCAACTCATCATTGTGACCTGTATACATCAGTAAATTGGCCATCATTACACACCAGTCGTCATATCCATTGGCTCACACTCATTTACAGAACTCTCCTTGGTCTGACTCCATCTTACCTGTTCTGTTTATTAAAATTTCCATCCAGTCTGCATATGACCAGAGCCGCCCGCTATATCTCTCTATATGTTCCACGAGTTAATACCTCTTTTGGTCAGTCCTCCTTTCAATTTGCTGCTCCCAGCAGTTGGAAACGAGTTGCAAAAATCACTGAAATTAGACAAGTTGATTTCCCTCAATGCTTTTAAGGTGTCTGTTGCTTACTTGTGTAAACTCTCCTATAATTGTTTTTAGATCTTAACTGTTAAAAGGCCTGCTCTGCTACCTGTTTGAACCATGTCCTTGTATGTGTATTTTTTCATTATTATATTATTATTATTATTTATTTATGTATTATTTTTATTATTATTATTATTATTATTATTATTATTATTTAGATTTTCTTCCCCTGGCCCCTTCCCTTCAAGAGGTCCTTTTCTCCTCTTGCCAGGCCGTCTTTGTAAAATAAGATGTGTTCTTAATAGACCTGCCTCGTTAAATAAAGGTTAAATAAAAAAAAAAATAAATTCAATAAAAAAGTTTTGGTTTCTTAGCAGCTACAGTATTTGACCATAAAGGCCTGATTCGCAGTCTCCTCTGCACAGTTGATGTAGAGATGTGTCTGCCACTAGAATTCTGTGTGGCGATTATCTGGACTTTAATCTGATGACTCTAACCCTTCCTAACCCTAACCTTTCTTTCCCACCTAACCTAACCCTTAACCTCCTACTATACCTAAACCTAACCTCTTCCTACCCCTAACCTTTCTTTCCCCTCACCTAACCCTAACCTTAACCTTCCTACTATACCTAAACCTAACCTCTTCCTAACCCCAACCTTACCTTCCTACTATACCTAAACCTAACCTCTTCCTAACCCTAACCTTAACCTTCCTACTATACCTAAACCTAACCTCTTCCTAATCCTAAACCTTTCTTCCCCCTTACCTAACCCTAACCTCAACCTTCCTACTATACCTAACCCTAACCTCTTCCTAACCGTAACCCTACCTTCTACTATACCTAACCCTAACCTTCTCCTAATCTTCACCTTAACCACACCTAAACCTAACCTCTTCCTAACCCTAACCTCCTGGACCCCTTCACGTCTACCCCACCCCTATTCACACACCCGCAGCCATTTTGTGTTCTTTGCAGGACAGCCATCTTATTTTGCAAAACACGTTACAACACGTTATGACCTGAGGGTAAAAGGGTATGACCTTTTGGATAAAACATTTAGAGTTATTTAACATTTTTTCTTTGCTACATAATTCCATATATCTTGCTTCATATATTGATGTCTTCAGTATGCATCTCCAATGTAGTAAAAATAAAGAAAAAAACAGAGAAGGTGTGTCCAAACTTTTGACTGGTAGTGTATCTGTATCAGACTGTGTTTGTTGTTTTTGGTGTGTCCATGTGCAGGTTGTCAGGCTGTCTGCTCACACAGGAAGGCTATGCTTCTCTGGCCTCAGCTCTGAGCTCCAACTCCTCCCATCTGAGAGAGCTGGACCTGAGCTACAATCATCCAGGAGACTCAGGAGTGAAGCTGCTCTCTGCTGGACTAGAGGATCCAACCTGGAGACTGGAGTCTCTCAGGTATGGAGAGACACACACAATGTCTTCTAGAGGCCTGAGGAATATTGTTTCATGTTGGAATGGTGGATATTAGTGATGTGGTCTGCTAAATCCTTCATCGGGAAGGTTATTTACTGCCTACTACTACTGTTTCCATCCTCAAAGAGAATCTGCCTGCTCTGACTCTGTTTTCTTCCTCCAGGGTGGACCATGGTGGAGAGCAGTGGTTGAAGCCAGGCCTGAGGAAGTGTAAGTGTGGATTTAGTTTGATTTCTGAACACAAAGCAGCAAACATTCAGCTGTTTAGATGGTGCAGCTGCAGCCTCTACTGTTTGTTCACAGCTGCTTTTAATGTTGAACCAAAAATCGTTTAGGTTGCTGCACGAGAACAAACACCGTCTTTATTCCCTGATCCTCATTTGGCTGTTTCATTTTTTTATTGATTGGATTGATTTAATTTAATTGATTATCACAACTAAAGTCCACAAAGTAAAAATGTCCATGCTTGTATCATCCTAACTGAGTGGTATCCATCTCTGTATGAAACGTCTAACATGTGGAAGTTGTGTGTTCCAGCGTGGATGTTTGGGGAAACAGAGGCAGACAACTTCTCTGCTTGACTTGGCCAACTGGCGTGTTGTTTGTTGCAGTGCTAACACATGTTGCTGCTCAGTAACATGGTGCCGTAACACTCACCACAAACTGCTTTATACTGCCACAAGGAGTTACCCATTACTACGGCAACACACTTAGCTCTTAAAGGCACCATGGTGTGCACTTTTCCAGGGTTTTATTTAACTGCTGATATCCCTAGCATGATGTTTTGTGGTTTTGAGTACCTGTGGTCTGCTAAATATAGTCTCACAGCTCCTCTTTCTTGCCTTTATCCCGGAACTCTGGCAGCACCGTTCGTTTATCCAATCAGAAGAGAACATCAGCCCCTCTCCACTGATTGGCTGACTGTTTTCTGAGTGACATATGGTTGGGCCAATCAACTGACATCACTGCACAATGCATTCTGGGACGTAAACAATAGAGCGAGAGAAAAACAGAGCCAACGAGATACAGTAGCACAATAAATATTTGAAAACTTGTCGAAAGCGAGTTATCATCTTATGTAAGATTGTCATGGCTACTGCCGAGCTATACAACTGTACGTATTTGAGCCCGACTCCGATCCCGAACCACAGATGAAGCTGGGATTGTATTGCTATGGTGATGGCGACACGCATGGATGCAGCGGCCCCTCCAGGGATCAGCGAGAGTGAATGATTCAAATGTTTTGCTTAACCCAGACGCTCAGGTTACATAACCTACAGCCCAGAGACTTTACTAAACATCAGGGTAAGCATTCTGCAAGAACTGAGGCACTCTGCTTTGATGTGGACATACTACGCCAGCACGGGATTTTACCTTGTCTACACCGGACCGTCACCAGGGAGAGGAGGAAGTGCAAGCGGTGTGAACGTAAACAAAGGAGGGGGAAGAGAGCTGGGATCCATGCCAGGCTGACTTTATCCATCACTCGGGATCCCAAGTGAGAAACACTATCACATTTTGTGTGCACTACTGCTGTATGTGCAGCTAAATGAAAATAATGCTCTTGATTTGATTTGATTGTGTCGGGTTGATAAAACAGTTGGCACTGAAATTAACCTGACAGACGAGCAAATTTGGACTAAAACCCTGCGGGACCCGTGGAAACCGGGACCCTGAGCGTGATGGTTTAACGACCATATGATCCCCGAACCACAGACAGGAGAAACCAAACCACCTCAGATCTGTTTATTACAAGATGCTGCAGAAATGGTACGTTATTTTTGTCAATATGTTGTGAACTTGTTGCCCGGGGAGCGGAGGGGGTACTGGCTAATTTCGCTAGCTTGGTAGCTTGTTGGTCGGGAGTTGAAGCTAATTGGCTGAGCTCGCTAGCTTGGTAGCTTGAAGCCCAAGGACCGTAAACAACTGTCATGAGTTCGCTGGCTTGAGAGTTGGTTACCTGGGGAGGGAAGGCGGGCTGTGGGGCGGAGTCACTGACGTAATAACCCAGATGATGTATTAAAACTCCAGGAAGTGAAAACTGCTGGTTTTACAGGGACAGTTTCAAAAAATGGGCTGTGTGCACTTCTCCATTCATCATAGGTGAAATACATGGGACTGTATTTATGTGGCCCCAAGACCTTCCCTATCACACAAAACAACAAAAATTCATTTTTCAGGCCATGGGGCCTTTAAGTGAACAAGTAACACAGAAGGGCACAAAACAGAACTGGACATGTTGAACATTACACAACGAATGACAGGCGAATTATAATGAAGTATGACCACAGATCAGACATTTTGGGTACATCTAGGGAGGCTTGCCATCTCTGGCAGTGTTGACATGAACGCTGATGCTGCTGAATGGCGGCTCTTCCTCTCAGCAGTCAGCAAGTGGTGGATTTCACTGAAAACTCTCTAGATGCAGTAAATGCTCGTCATGATCTTTGATGAGTAGCTGAGAGATGTGGTGGCTAGGGTCCAGGACTATGGGATGGATCATCTCTGGGGTCAAGATCAGTAGCACTCCGGAGCCTGCCTCCCAGCACGGATGAGACCGAGACTTGGTCATATTCAGGAGCCAGAGAATAATCTGCTGTTGAAAGAGAGACTCTTGCCAGATTGTAAACAATGACCCAGGTGGAAAGTGGTCCTCCTGAGCTTTCCAGAGAAGTATAGTCCTGAGCCATCAAAGTCGAAACTGATATTGAAGATTTTCCAAGAAAATCAGTTGCTGTGGCAAGAGCATTCCTTCCAGCTACTACAATGAGACGCATCCAGGGATGTCAGGTCAAGGTAAGGTTGTAGAGAGGCACTGTAAATACTGGTTGTCTTCCTCAATTCATTAGCCTCTTCTTCTGAAAGAGTGGTGATTTCAAGGACTGGCCAATGTGTGTTGGAGAGGAGCAGAAAAGTTGGACCTTGACTCCATCTCTGTAGGTCAGCCTCGTCCAATAGTGATTTTCCCTAAGTAAGATCGTCAGTGAGACATTGAAATCTGCTTCCTAGTGCTACCCTCGACTTAGCCATGTTGAAGGATACAGATATCTGCCCCTGTTGGTCGTCAGAGCAGAAGTAGGCAACTGAACCATATACTCTCTCTGATGCATCACAGAAGATGTGAAGCTCTCATGTTTTTGTGGAGGCGTTAAGACATGATGGCTCAGGAAATTTCACATCTGATAAGAAAGGGAGTTCATTCTCCCATGTCTTGATCAACCACGTTGGCCAGTTCAGTTGGATCATCCCAGCCTCTCTTTCTTCCACAATTCCTGCACCAGTATTTTAGCTCCGGTGGTGAATGGAAGGATGTACCCCAAAGGGTCATACTGACTGGCAAGTATACGATAGATGTATCGTATTGTGGGTGCTTCTGAGCTGGGTGTGGCTAAAATTCTGTGCTTATACCCCAACAGGTCAGGGTGACAGCTCCATTTGAGGCCTAATGTAGGCTCATCAGGATCATCAGTGGGGTGAGAGAGCCGGAATTCATTGGATTCAGATCATGCTGCAAGTGGGAGATGCTCTATAACGGTCGGAAGATTGCAAGCCCACTGACGGATCTCAAATCCTCCACTGGAGAGAAAGGCTTGCAGGTTATCTACAAGGGCCCTGGCTTGGTTCAGAGTGGGAACAATCTCTAGGCAGTTATCCACATAAAAAGATTGCTCTATGGATCTGCAAATCTCTTCATTTCCTTCCTGATGTACCTTAGCATGATGCTGTAGTGCATGTATGGCACAACAAGGGCTGCAGGTTGTGCCGAACGGCAGGACCTGCATTCGTAGACACTAGGGTCCTCTTGACTTGCAGGGTCTCTCCAGATAAACCGGAGGAGCCGGCGATCTGTGGGCAGAAGGTGCACCTGGTGAAACATGCCCTTTATGTCCTAGTCACTGCCACTGGCTGTTGCCTGAATCAGAGTAACACTCCCAATAGGGACGGCCCAAGGTTTGGCCCCGCAAGTAAGTTGGCATTCAAGTTCTGACCATGATGCTGGAAAGAACAATTAAACACAAGATGGTGCTTCCCACTTTGTTGTCTGACCACATGGTGTGGTAGAAACCAGGACTCTTGAGAATCATCCTCAGATCCAGGATCCACTTTGACAACATAGCCAGCAACCAAGAGCTTTTTCATCTCCTCCTGAGAACTGTTGGCAATACAAGGATCTCTTGAGAGTTTTCATTCCATCCTCAAGAACAGAGGCAGAACGGATTGGTTTGTAGCACAAGAGAAAGGGAATCTAGGATTGCAGAGCAAAAGAGTTGAAATATCTTAGTTGTCCATTAACTTCTACTTGCCTGGTCATTGTGCTCAGGAATTGGGCATAATTGTCAAGCTTTGACCTGGTCACTTCCCTTTCATTGCAATGCAGGAAGGATTCCACTTGCCACAATTTCACAATGTTCCTCATTAGTTCATTGATTGATTGATTGATTGATTGATTTGATTTATTGGTCCCCGAGGGGAAATTCGTCTTCACTGCATGTACATGACGAGAGAATTTCACGTCACAAACGTGCAACAACAAAAACAATACTTCAATAACAACACCATATAACAAGACCAACATAACAGTACATTCCTGACATTGCATAAATAGCAACAGCAGTGGTAGACAGACATATCAGCGTGGCTTGCTGTTCAGGGCAGCTATGGCTGCGGGTATTAGGCTTCTCCCGAGGCGAGCCCTCCTGAACTTAATTGTCCTGTACCTGCGCCCTGAGGGTAGTGGGTGATGAATTGGTGCAGGGGTGGGAAATGTCCTGTGCTATAGTGGTTGCTAGGCGAAGATGGACTTATTATTTAGTTCTGTGAGGTTGGGTGTGGGGAAGACCAATGATTTTGGCAGCTGTGTTGTGATGCGTGTGAGTTTGGCCCGATTGGTGACAGAAAGCATGGTGAAGAACATGTGGAACAGTACAGGAGAATGGGTTGAATGATGCTCTGGTAAAGTAACAACAGGAGGTTGGGGTGCGACATATAGTCCTTTGAGTTAACGGATGGCTGACAGTCTTTGTTGGCTTCTTTTTTGGATGTCCGTGGTGTGCTGATCAAAAGTGAGTTATTGTCCAGAGTTATTCCCAGATATTTGGAATGTGGTCCACTGTCTCCACTGTTTGGGGTGTTTATGATGGTGGGGGTGCTGGGGTGAGGGGGGACTGAACAGTTGTTCCTTTTTTATTGACGTTGATTTTGAGATGTTGTCCGTGCCACCACTTGGTGAAATGGGCGACTGTGTTGTGATAGTCCAGGATGGATTGGTTATCTGAGAGGAGTGCGAGAATGGCCGTGTCGTCTGAGTATTTGAGATATGATGTGGGGTGAGGTGCTGATGCAGTCATTGGTGTAGAGAGTGTACAGGAAAGGGCTCAACACACATCCTGTGGCACCCCGGTGTTGATGGTGAGTACAGGGGATGTGGTTGAGCCCACCCTTACTGCTTGCAGTCTGTCGGTGAGGAAGTTGTGGGTGAGGTGGATCAGTTGGGGGGGGATGTTGAGAATGGTGTAACTTCTGGATCAGCAGGTGTTTCTGTAGGGAGTTGAAGGCGAGCTAAAATCCACAAAAGGATCCTGGCGAAGTTACCTGGGGAGTCCAGGTGCTGAGGAAGGAGGTGCAGGCAGGCAGTCCACAGCATCCTCTGTGCCCCTCTTTGCCTTGTAGGCGATTGGAGGGGGGTCCAGGTGTGGGGTGACAAGTGGAAGAATGGTGTTCAGCAGCAGTTCTCCAGGCACGTTCATTACTATGGATGTTAGGGCTATGGGGCGGTAGTGGGTTGATGTCTGTGGGTCTGGGTTTTTTCGGTACTGGGATTATGATGGCAGTTTTCCATAGTGTGGGTATTGTGGCAGTCCGGTAAGATTGGCAGAAAAGTGAGTGCAGTATCGGAGAGAGGCTCCATGGCACAGGTCTTGAGCACCCTGGCTGGGATGCCATCAGGCCCTGGGGCTTTGCCAGGCTTACAACGGCTCAGCTGGCGCCGTACGTCCTCTTCAGTGAAAGGGGCCTGTTCTTCAGGGTCTGGTGGTGGGAGGGCTCTCAGCAGAACCTGACACTCAGATGAAAAGTCCTGGTTGTCAAAACGGGTGAAGAATGAATTCAGGTCTTTGGTGAAGGTTTCTGGATCACTGGACTGTGCATGTGGATTTGGGCTTGTATCCTGTCAGGGTTTCACCTTCTGAAAAGCTTGCCTGGTGTTCATAGTACTGAATTCTATTTCAAGTTTGTTTTTGTAGTCCATTTTTGCTTTAAGAACCTCGTTCCTTATGTTTCTGTTTGTTGCCTTGAGGCTGGCCCAGTTTTTGTGCTTGAAGGATTGTGTTTTTTCCTTCAAGCTTCGTTTGAGTTGTGGAGTAATCCAAGGTTTGAATTGGGGTATATCCTTATTGGTTTTGTTTGGATTGTGGTGCCTATACAGAATTTGATGTAGTCTGTAATGACAGAAACCCTGTCATCCAGATCCCCATCAAAATGTCCCACACGGTGCAGGCCAGGGAGCCCGGTAGTTGGATAATGGCGTCTCCTCCGACCATCGGGGGCGCTGTGGTACTGTGGTTTGTGGGCGTTTTCGTTCCTGCTTTGTACAGCGGAAGGAAACAGATGACGTTGTGGTCAGCAAGTCCGAGTGGAGGGTATGAACGGGGCACGGAAAGCATCGGTGATGTTCCCGTAGCATAAGTCCAAGATGTTTCCCCTTCTTGTTGGAATATCCACATATTGTTGAAGTGATGGGTAACACACAGTCCAGTCTGCAACTGTTGAAGTCCCCCAGAATGAACAGCGGAGCGCCGGGATACTTGGCTAACATAGCATTAGCATCCTCGGCTATTAGCTCCGCTGCTATGATGCTGTTAGCACTGGGGGCTACATAGACGCAGCTGACCACAACAGGTGGGGAATTCCCGGGGGAGATAGAAGGGACGGAGGGACAGGGTCCACACGCCCAGGTTAGGAGTACAGACTTACGGTGCACTTTGATGTTATTACACCACCTGTCGTTGATGTAAAAGGCAGACCCCACCGCCTCGCGTCTTCCCCTGAGTGCCTCGTCCTATCGGACCTGATGATGGTGAAGTTGTCCAAGCTCACCTCAGAGTCGGGAACCGACTCCTCCAGCCAGGTCTCAGAAAGAGCGATGATACAGATGTCCCTGAAAGCCCTTTCAAAACGACACCTTGCATGTAGTAGGTCCATCTTGTTACGGAGTGACCGAAACGTTGGACATGAGAATGGTGGGGAGAGGTGGTTTGAAGGGACGTCTCCTTACCCGGCTGCGGATACAGCCCCGTTTCCCCTTTTCCTCGGCTTAAGCCCGGCGGTAGAAACCACGGCAGGCTTGGTGTTGGCTCCACAGCGAGGCCCGGTGTAGCAGGGAGTTCATCTCGACTGTAGGTGAGTAGCCGGTTGCCGGTGTCGGACTGGAGTGCGAAGCTATCACAGACCAGCCATAGGATTGCGAGCCAGACAGCAATCGCCTTGTAGTTCGTTGTCATTGCTGAGCGGTCTGATTTAGGCCCACAGATAACATATAGACTATGCACAAACACGTTAAAGCACGCGATCACGGAGACACAGAGTACAGGTCAGTGCTGTCGCAGCAGAGCGTGCGCCATCTACTTGCTTTCTACTTGGGCATCCAATGATGAAGGGGTAGAAGTGAAAAGGCACCAGTGGGTCCTTGAATGGTCCATCCCAATGTGGTGAGGACAGCTATGGGGGCCGGTATGGATTGGCTGAATGGGCAAGATCAATTGGAGATAATTGGAGTCAATGAGGACCAGGGGCTGGACATTCTGGAGCTCAGGGAGTGGGAGACCCTGTAGATGAGGGTAGAGGGGTTGCAACGCTTCTACAGGACACGAATTCTCCGCTAGAGTCAGGTCTTTGGCAATGAAGGCATTTTGTACATGGTAACGGAAGACTGGTCTCCTAATGGAGATATAGGGAAGGTCACAAGAGAATCCATGAACATTCGATATGTCCTGTCTGACTGTCAAAGAACTTCAGGGTGACCCTTCAGACCAAGGAATTTGGCTGCAGCAGGTAAGATGATGGACCGTTCTGACCATCATTCAGATAGCATGTGTTTCAAGTAGCTTGTTGCAGTTGTCCTATGGAGGACAACTGGAACTACCTTTAAGATGACACGAGGGGATCTGTTTGGGTGATCAGGGGAAAAGAGTTGGAGATGGTGTTGTTGACCATGATGCAGACATTATCCACTGAGGGTACGGTGTCATGTAAGATTGTTAAATGGATACCCTTACAGACAGTGCAGGATTTAGGAGAGTACAGGCCTCAGGAGAATGTGGTCTGCAACATTTCCAACAATGCTTGTTCTCAGTTATCCATTGGGTTTCTGAATGGTTGATAGTTTGGTGAACTCTGGGCAGCTGTTCAGAAAATGATCCTTGTTATTGCCAAAGGGACAGAAGGGAAAGAATTTGGGTTTCTTTGGCTTCTTAAGTTGGCTAGAGGTGGTCCCCTGATACAAGGGGTTGCAATTTGCTATGTGCCTAGCATAGACTTTCATTTGCAGCCAAGTTGAGAGGTCTTGCAATGTGTCCCACTCCATCCTGTATGACGCCTCTTTGCAGGCAATGTTCTACAAAGGAATCGCGATAGCTGGCAGGGCAGTTTGCTGATCAATCTATCGACGTGACCCACACCAAATGGTAAATGATTGCATTTCTATAGCGCTTTTCTAGTCTACTGACCACTCCAAAGCATTTTACAATGTTTGCCTCACATTCACCCATTCACACACACTGATGGCAGAGGCTGCCATGCAGGGTGCTTCACTGTCCATCAGGAGCGGTGAGGGGTTCAATATCTTGCTCAAGGGACACTTTGACACACTCTGGAGAAGCCGAGGGGTTCAATATCTTGCTCAAGGATCGGGGACCCCTCCAGAGATTTCAGTAGGCCAATCAGAGCATGAGTAGCCAGCATGAATAAACAGTGAGAATTCCTCAAAGGCTTCAACATCTCCAGCCTTAATTCTCCAACCTTCTCCAACCTTAATTGCTGGGACATTAAGAATGCTATTTATCTCACTTTGAATCAACTGACCTGTCCATACATCATAAATGTAAGCTCTTGCAAGCTTATAAGCAACTCGGGTGTTTGGGATGTTCAAGAGGGAGCTGATATTTATATTAATCTGAGAGATGTCTAGTTACTAACTAGATTATCAAAGGCTTGCCTTCAATAAGAGGAAGTCGCATTACTTCCAGACTCGAGGTATGGCAAACAGGGTTTAGGTATGCCATGTGTAGATGCAGCCAGAAGCTCTGTTAAGTTAGGCTGAGTCCTTGGTTGTCGGTATGGTGCCTGAGAGGCTGGTGCCACATTACTTGACACTGCAGGATGGTGACTTGAGTGATGGTCCAATGAGAAGAAGAGGCTACCTGCTGTCTGGCTGAGTAAATGATGGACCATGAACACGGTATGAGGTTAGATAGGCCCCAGCAGCATCAGGTTGGTAGGAGGATGTACCTAAAGAGGACCATGATGACTGCTGAGGAAGAAAGTGTGCATTGAGGAAAGGATGAAGGAAGTGAATCTACACTGTGATTCTGTTGCAGTGCAAATGAGATACCTGAGAAACAGCCTATGCTGAAGTGAGTCCTTGATGTTGAGGTTGCATGGCTACAGACCCTCTCTCTCTCAGAAATCAAAATCAGCTTTATGGGCCAAGTATGCGTTCACATACAAGTAATTCGACTCCGGTAAACTTTTGAACTCTCAGTGCAAATAGAAGTGAACTGTGCAAGTTGACATAAATTAAATTAAAAAATAGTAAACAGAAGGGGCTAGAAAAAATAAACAAGTAAACAAACAACCACTATAACAACTATACAGCTCCAGGTGGTTCTGACCGCACCAGAGGACCAGCCGCTCCACCTCCCGTCTGTAGGCATACTGTTCACCGTCTCAGATGAGGGCCGATGACAGCTGTGTCGTCTGCAAGGAGTTTGACGGATGGGTCCAATGAGGTGCGGTCATTTGTGTAGAGGGAGAAGAGCAGTGGGGAGAGAACACCAGCTGGGGGCCAGCTGGTCGGCGCAGACTCTCAGGCAGGAGGGGGACACAGTATTAGGTCCTGGAGCTTTCCTGATCTTCTGCCTACAAAGAGCTGGTGAACATCCTCCTTGCAGATCGTCAGTGCATGTGGGGGGTTGGGGCGGTGGTAAGAGGGAGCAGCAGGGCGTGCAGAAAGACCATTGTGGGATGGCTGAGTGGTGTGAACAAGCTGGGTGTTGGCTGTTCAAACCTGCAGTAAAAGGTCCTCGGCCAGTTGAATGCCTCCCACAAGGGTGGGGGATGGTCTCCTGTAGCTGGTGATGGTCCGCAGGTCTCTCCACACTGACGCAGGGTCGTTGATTGAAAAGCTGTGCTTCAGCCTTTCAGAGTAGCTCCTCTTAGCTACTTTGATCTCCTTTGTCAGAGTGTTTCTAGCCTGCTTGTACAGGTCTCTATCCCTACTCCTGTAGGCCTCCGCCTTGGCTTGACATAGTTTCCTCGGTTTTGAGCAGAACCAGGGTGTGGTGTTTTTGTACGTGCAGAATGTCTTGGTCTGCACACACATGTCCTCACATGTGTCCTCACATGTCCTAACTAATGTATGATGTCACAGTGTCAGACAGTTGGTTGAGATCTGTGGTTGCAGCTTTGAAAACACTCCAATCAGTGCAGTCAAAGCAGGCCTGTAGCTCCAGCTTTGACTCCCCTGTCCATTTCGACCAGAACAAATGACGAAAACTCCCACGGTGTATAAAAGGCTTACAGTTTATGAAAAAAGTTTCCAGATGAGGGCTGCATGACTTCTTCAACACTGTGACTTCTGTACACCAACCTTCGTTTATGTAGAAGCACATCCCCTTATCTTCCCCGAATGGTCCGTATCTCAGTCCGCGTAGAACCACTAGAAGCCTGCCAGCTGTACGTGGCTGTCCAGGTTGTGCTTGCCGAGCAAGGTTTCGGTGAAGCACAGGGCGGCAGAACAGCACCAGTCTGAGTTTTTAGAGCTGAGAAGCAGCAGTTCTTCCATTTTGTTTACCAGAGAGCAAACGTTTGCCAGATGGATAGAGGGGAGTGCGGTGTGTAATCCCCGCTGCCACTGCTTCACAAGCGCTTCTGCTCGTTTCCCCCCGACGGCATATCCGGCAAATCCCATATAGAGCTGTTGCGCCTCCGACCAAAATCTCTGCAAAACTTCCTGGTTCGATGAAAACCGGAGAAAAAAGTTTAGCAGAAGACCAGGGGCGGATCTAGACAAATATTCATGGGGTGGCAAGAGGGTGGCATGGGGACTTTAAGGTGTGGCAGAAATATATATGCTGATTTAATACCAAACGATCACATATATCAATATTTGCTTGGAAAATCCCCAAATGAGGATATTTTAACTCAAAAACATTCCGTTATTGTGGTACATGAATAAAGCATTGAATAGAAAACCAAAAGGTGGCATTAGAAACATATATTTTAATTAATTAATTAATTAATTTTCTTTATTTATTTCCAAATCTTCAAACATTTTCCCCTGCTGCAGGGATGATTAGTGGCAGCTGGGGAAAATTGGTCTGTTACCAACCCTGTGTCCACTCGCAGCTCCTGGCACTACACTGTGGCAAGGCTGTTTGCTTATTTCTTATTTTATGTTGATGAAACCTTCTATCTTAATGCGGGAGAAAATTTTGATAAACAACCCCTTAAATACTGGCTTCAGGGGACTTTTAAGAGACTTATAATGGCAAAATTAAGACTTAAAATATAATGCATTCAAGTGATAATCAATTATGGATGTATGCCTAATTAGGGCCAATATGCCCTGTAGGTGGCTCATTGGAATTGAAAGCACTCATGTAGTTCTATCAAAGTCCTTTTAGGCCAAGCCTGTTCACTTGCCATATTGGTAACGCCTTTTGGGCATCTATTTCAGATTAGTAAGTGCTGGTGCCTATCAACATGAATGGAGCATGAGCCCAAACTGCACATAGGAAGGCCATGGCGACAAACAAAGTATACTGCACAAATCCTTGTTTATATCTGAATCTGAATTGATTGGTATATATATATATATCTCCCCATAAAGTTAGATCAAGGCTTAAAAATGCCTTATTTTTCACATTAACCTACTCACAGTACATCCTGGCCTGTTTCAGTTCCTTCACAATGTGCCCTATGATTTCTTGTGAGACACTACTTATCATTTAATTTTGGGAAGAATGAGAGAGATATTCTAACTGGAATCCAGTGTGAATAAATAACAAGTGGATAAATAACAAGAAGGGTTCTCAAGGGGAACTCAGTTAGTGCAGTTACAAAGTGCGTTACAAGAGATCTGTCATCAAAAGCAACAGGCATCAATATATAATTTCATTTGTCAATTTAATACAATGCAATACAATAATCTCTGATTTGACATTCATTCCGGTTCATTTTAATCATTATAAGCACCCAATACTAGACTTTTAAGTCAAAATACACACTCAACAAGTAGTGCTAGCAGCGGGGCTAATGGTCCCTTTGAAATATATGGAGTCAGCTAGGCTAGCGGCTACAAACAAACACTCAGCAGTTCGCTTTTCAGTTCAGTTTTACATGATGATGTCAGGCATACTCACAACAGAACACAGCAGTAAGCGGCTCCTTAAAGTTAGGGCTCGTCATGGTGAGTATAAAGCGATACATCAACAAAGAAACTGTTAATAACTCCAAACCCACCGGCAGCAAACTCTGTCACAACCGCGGCTCGGCAGCTGCGAAGCTACTTCCTGAAACCAGGCAACAGGCAGCCGTTTGCACTGGGTTACAACACAAATTCACAAAAAGAGCACAGAAATGAAAATTACAGAAACATTAAATGCCACTGTGTGTTTCATCTAGCCAATGACAGGCAGAATAATAAGAATCACTTTATTGTTATAGTCAACAACAAAATTAGGTAATAAGGTATGGATGCCCTTTTGTATGGGTCGGGAATAGAACCCTCGGTCTCTTGCATGGCAGGTAAAGACACTATCCACTTGGCCATCAGGGGTTGTTTTTCTTATAATGGTTTGGGCTTACTGTCCATTTATGTTGATAAGTTACGAAAAAACGCAAAGTCCGATCGGTTTGAAAACTGACTTGCCGCTTCTTCTCCACAAGATGCACATTGTTCGTATAGGATAATAAACTAATGATAAAAATAAAAAATAAAGTTAAAAAAAAGATCCGTGGCTTTTGAGGAAAGATCTGGGGCTTAAGCCCCAAAAGCCACCCCCCTGTGCCGTGCCTGCCGTTAATGTTGTGCCACAGGTGAGGTGTAGTCCTTCTGAATGCATGCCAAGTTGCAAACAGCAACGGCCGCTGTTGGGGGAGGGCTAGATCATCTCCCAGTGGAGGGATGGGGAGTGTCATCTCTTGCTGCATTTACTTGCACTCAGACATTTGAAGCTGTTGGTTCATAGAGGAGTCTCCTTCAGCACCATGTATGGAAGATGAAGGAGGAAAGGCTTGTGATTGGAAGCCTGGTCCATTTGTGCTATCACCTCTTTGTTCAGTCTCAGATTCCCCACTCTTCAGCAAAGATGATATGAATTTTGCCTCTTCATATTCCCTTTCCACCTGCCTAAGTTTCCCAGCTCTTGACAGTTTGGTAGTTAAAGCCTCCCGCGACCAAGTGGTCTCACGAGCCTGGTCATCCAGTGTCCTGTAAAATGTTTCTGCCTGCTCTTCCTACTGCTGCTGTTTATGGAGCTCTCCCAGTTCCATAGGTTTAAGTTTCTCCTCCAGTTTAGCTCCAGTTTAGCTGTTTGGACAAGGTCCAAAACCTCTTTAAACCTCTGCTTCACAAAGAGGAGGAGGAGCTATGTCTGGAACTCCTCTCCTGGTAAGCTGGTAAGCTGTTCCGGCCATGTTACCACTGCGTTGAGGGGGTTATATAGTCCTTTAAGTGAGCAGGAGCTTGTCTCTCCCTTCCTGTCCCACGGATTAATGGTGCTGTCTGGGGTCTGGCCCCTTTATCACACTGTGAAGAGATATCCCTCCTCGCTGCAGGTGTAGGTTGGTAGAACGATGCACATTAATATCAGGTCCACAGGAGCAGGCTTGGCTAAGGTTATCCTCACTCATATTTCTTTCATATTTATTGTTTTTTCATGATAGGGAAGATCTCGGGGCCACATAAATACTGCTGCATGCATTAAACCTGTGATAAATGGAGAAACGCACACAGCCCGTTTTTTTTTTTTTTTTTTTTGTGATAAAATGTTTTTATTTTTTATATGACACACAAAACAATGTACAGGATGCAGACAACATAAAAAATACAAAAAAAGACATTTAACAATTAAACAAACAAGCACATTCAAACCCCTACCCTCCCTCCCACAGGACCCATCAGCACATCTTCACAAGAATAAATAAAAATAAAGATTTCCGGGCAACATAATAAACCATATAGATCATAAAGTTTCATCTGTATCAGACACGAAACAGGTTTCTTCTTACCTTACATGTTTCGGCGGTAAGCTTCCGCCTTCATCAGAGGTGTCACTAGGTGGTGTGTGACGTGTCTTATCAGCTGATGTTACGCTTAGAGGCGTAGCCTACCTGTCAAATTTGACAGGTCGGCCACGCCTCTTGCTGTCACTCCGCTGCTTGAGTACGCTGTCCCAGGTTGTGGAAAGCATGTAGGCCCCCTCGTCCCGGTTCATTGTGGTTTGCGCTCGTTTTCTGATCTCCACCGCCTCCATTATCCAGCGCTGCTGTTTGTTGTCTTGAGTGCGGATGACTTTTGTCTTTTCCCAATCCATGATGTGATTTTCCCGTTTGCAATGGTCTGTTATTGCCGATTTTAAATTTTCCTGCAGTGCCTGCTCTTTATTGCTCGTGTCTGTCTTTTCTCTCCGTCTCCTTTTCACACTCTTTTTGGTGTTCTTCTCTTCGGGTGTTGAGTGACCTGCCTGTTTCACCTATGTAGGTTTTATTACATGATTTGCATGGTATCTCATAAATTATGTTGCATTTGTGCTGTTGGTCTATTTTGTCCTTCGGATGTACTAGAAGTTGTCTGAGTTTTATGTGTGGTTTTACTGGTGTGTTAATGTGTCGCTTCTTAAATGCTCTCTGGATGCGTTCTGTGATGCCCCTAATATACGGTAAGGTGACTGCTCCCACACTGTCGGTTTTGCGTGCCTGTTTCTTTTTTTCTGGTTGGTTATGTTGTTTTTGTTTTATTTGCTGTTTTCCTTTTCTATGGCCCAGTTTGGATATTGACATGCCTGTAGTGCATTGTGAATGTGTTGTTCCTCCTGTTCCCTGTCATCCTCCTCCGTTATGATACTGGCTCGGTCATAGAGTGTCCTGACTACGGATAGTTTATGTGCAACTGGGTGTTCAGAAGTAAATAACGGATCACCTCAACACAATGGACAAAACAGGCCACATCAAATTTACACATGAGGAGGAGGCGGACAACACAATAGCTTTCCTGGACATAAAAATACATCACGCAAATGACGGCAGCATAAAAATCAAAATTTACAGAAAACCAACACACACGGACCAATATCTGCTATGGACTTCTGAACACCCAGTTGCACATAAACTATCCGTACACGTCACACACCACCTAGTGACACCTCTGATGAAGGCGGAAGCTTACCGCCGAAACATGTAAGGTAAGAAGAAACCTGTTTCGTGTCTGATACAGATGAAACTTTATGATCTATATAAAGTGTAGACACTATGAATCTTCACGGACTATAATAAACCATAGTAGGCTAATTTCTTTGTGCAATGCCTGCATGCATGGCGTCAATAAACACAGACCATGAATTTGTGTTTTCCATGTTGGAACCATGCATACGGGCCACTGATCTTTCCTTACTGGCTAGAACTATTGCTGTATACACCCACTGTTGATATGGCAGAGTGTGAGGGGCCTTCCATCTCTGGGCAATCATCCTCTTAGCCGCTGTAAGGCCAACTAGTAGCCAGTTTCTCTGTCTGATGGATAGTTCAAGACCAGAGAAGTCATTTAATAGTAAAGTCACTGGGGAACAAGGAACAGCAACCCCTACCACTTCTGACATCTTCCTTGCAACCATTTACAAAAATAATAAAACAGCTGAGCATTCCCAGATGATATGAGTAAAAGTTCCTGGGGTTCCAACACAGTTCACAATTGGGACTCTGAGATCGGTTCATCAAAAATAGGAAGACAGGAGTATATTCTTCCACACCGTCTTCCAATTAATCGTGTTTGATGAAATAGAGAGGTCATGGATCCAGCGGGTATTCATTTGTAAAGGTTTTTCAATAGCTTTAGCCATAAAGGTGTATGGACAGGAGACCAAACCCTTGGTAGACTTGATTGTGAGGAGTTTATGCAAGGGGTGGATCTCCAGGTCTTGACCCCATGGAATCCCATAAGCTCTTAGAGCGCTACGAAGGTGTATATAGATAAAAAAAAAAAAAAAAGAAAGAAGTGCCAGGAAGATTAGAATGAACTTGAAGGTCCTGGAATGATCGTAAGCTGTTGTTTTCTGAGATGTCAGAAGGAGTGTTAATTCCTTTGTCCCTCCATTGTGGAAAGGAGATGGGACGCCTGCCTATGAGGAATTTATAGTTCCAGATAAATTTAGTAATAGTTGTGTAATTTGTCCCAGTGGCCAGCAGGGGGTAACAAAGGGAGCATAGAGCTGAAAAAATTTATTCGTCAGAGTACATTCATTTTAATAATGGAAACTCGAGTCTGGAAAGAGTTTGGCGTATCAGACCAGCGTGCCAAAACAAATTGTACCTGTGTGGTGATTGAGTCAATGTTGGTTGTGGACGTCATTTGTAATGAAGGGTAGATTTCTAAGCCTAAATATCTAAACTTCTGAACTACTGGAATAGTAGTGTTCAGGGTAGCGTTTTTCAGTGGAAGCAGAGCAGATTTATTCCAATTGATCCTGTATCCAGATATGCTACCAAAATTATCAAAAAGCGACAAGCGATGCAAAGTTGAATTCACTGCATCCCCCAGGAAAAGTAAAATGTCATATGCATATAACGAAATATAGTGGGAGGTGTTATTTACTTTGATTGGAGGGTGTGGTGACTGACGGACCGCCTGAGCCAGAGGCTCTAAAGACAGAGTAAATAGGAAAGGAGAGAAGACAAAGCCCTGTCTGGAACCTCTAGAAACTGGGAACTGAGGAGAGCACTGATTCCCAGTCATCACCATTGCAGTGGGAGATGAGTATATTGTCTGAATCATACTAATAAAATGGTCTCCAAGCCCCATGTGACGCAGGCCTGCCCAAAGATAGTGCCATTCCAGGCGATCAAATGCCTTCCCTGCGTCTAAAGAGAGTACAGCACAAAGAGTTGGGCAAGTAGGGGATAAATCTATAATATGTAGGAGTTTCCGGACTAATAAACCCAGTCTGATCAGGATTTACAAGCTTAGCCTTAAAAGGTTCCAGACGAAGAGCAAGCACCTTTGCATATCATTTTATATCGGCGTTCAGGAGAGAAATTGGACAGCAATTAGAGCATTTGTTTGGGTCTTTGCCCTTTTTGAGTAGCATAGTTATAGTGGCTGTATTGACATCTCTTGAAAAAGAGCCAGTTTGTATGGAATACTGTATCATGTTCAAGATCAGTTTGCCCAGTTGAGGCCAAAATCTCAATAAAAATTCTGGGGGGATCCCGTCAAAGCCAGGTGATTTACCTTTATTCATAGAACACAATGCTTTTTCTAATTCATCTAACGTAATAGGTTTTTCTAGGGACTTTCTGTCGGTAGAAGACAATTTTGGAAGTTGTAAATTATCAGGAAAAAAAAGCATCTGCTTTGGCTGGATCATAGGCAACTTCAGAACTATAAAGATTAGAATAAAAATTAGTTTGGATAGAAGGTATGTACGCAAAATTCTTGCTTGTCCGAAGGCTCAAGGCTAATGATCAGCTTGGGCATGAGCCTTCAAAGTAATGCAACTGCCGGGTGCGATGTATGCGAAGCTCTGCCCGCTGTCTAAGCAAGGAGTCCAACTCTGCTCTTATTGTGTCCCGTTGAAGGAGCAAATCGGAAGTAACATTAGAATGCATTGCTCACCATTCAAGAGATTTTGTTCCAATTCCTGTATCCTGAAATGCCGCGTTTTATTCAAGTGTGACGCAAAAGAGGTGCTATTACTTCTAATGAAACCCTTTACTGCATCCCATAATATATGGGGATCGTTAACAGAATGCTCATTAAACATGATAAATTCCTCTAAAGCAGACTGGAATTGGCTAGTGAAATCTTCATTCTGTAGTAGAGCCGTATTGAAACACCAACGGGGAGCGCGGATCCAGTTTGTTGTCAATGTAGCCCTACAAATTAGAGCCTTAAGGTCAGATAAAACAAGCAGAGTCATTTCAATACAGATATTATGAAATAGGTCTTTGGATGCAAAAATATAATCAATTCTGGAAAAAGAATTGTCTTCCTGAAAAGAAGGAGAAGTCCCTAACCGAGGGATTCATAAGATGTCAGCCCATTTCCTTAAGGCCGCAGACGTGAGGTGCTGGTCTCTCCCCTCTGATGTGGCAGTCCTGTCCACTGAATGGTCCCATACGGCATTAAAGTCAGCACCAATAATAAGTCGGAAATCCTGAAGATCTAATATCATTTTGGTTAGCTGTGTATAGAAATTAATATCAAATATATTTAGAGCATAAATGGAGACAAAAGCAATTTTCTTATTGGCAATCAAGGTTTTGATAAATGTTATTCTGCCCTCTGAGTCACCCCCTGTGCTTAAATTGGTAAATTGGTAAATTGGAGGTTGCGCCGCGCCAAAATGAGCACTCCTTTGGTTTTGTTCAAAGAGGATGAGTAAGTTAGCGCCTGGTAATAATGATTTTGCAGTCTATGCACATCTTTCTGTAATACGTGAGATTCACGAATCATAGCTACGTCCACCCTCTCCTTATTTGTCCTTATTTGACCTTGTTGACCTTGATCTGACCTTGTAAATTGCACCAGCCCTCCAGAGCCCTTAGGTCTGCTAACCAAGTGGTCCTAGACGTGCCTCGATCCTTTTTAAAATCCAGAGGGGATCGAGCATTCGCGGTTGCAGCTCCCACTTCGTGGAATGCGCTACCCCTCAGTGTGCGTACTGCGAATAGCCTCTCTACTTTTAAAGCCCAACTGAAGATGCACTTGTTCACTTTAGCTTTTGGCAGAGTATAATTACTTTTATTGCGTCTTCATTCGTTATACTTTTATTTTGTTGTTTTTATGTTTTTATATGTTATAAAAACATATAACACACACACACACACACACACACACACACACACTCACACTCACACACACACACACCCATACACATGGGCCTACACGCACACTCCCATAACATCCCCATGGACACAGAAGTGCACACACACACACACACACACACACACACACACACACACACACACACACACACATGCACCAATACAGCTGATGTAACGGGCAACAAGTAGACATTAAAACATAAAAAACACAAAACAAATAGACGACAAGGATAAACAGACACATACAAACGCAGACAACCCACCGCCAAGCCACTAAGCTTAGCTAACCTTGGGGCTGACATAACAAAAAGGTAAATGAAGGCCAACTCTAAAGACCAGGGGGAGAATAAAACAAAAGGCAAAATGAGATAGGCCTATAGCTGTACAAAAAGAAGCTACTCTCAAGGGATTGTGTCCATAACTTAAAAAATCTTTATTCTGAGACTGATAAAAGAAAAGGGGGAAAATGCGATTACAAAAGAAAGAGCCTTCTAGAAGCATTATCAGGTAGCCGGGTATTTTTCCCTGTAATTGAGCAATCGAAACCTGACAAAAAGTACCAAAACAGGTGACCTGGAGTAGGCTAAGCATACTAATTAAATTAAATTACACTTTGAATAGGTCTAAATCAAAATGAGAAAGGAGAAAAAGAGGGAAAAAAACAGACAAAAGATTCTTGGAGTAGCATATAGTTTAAAAGCATTCAGTAGGCCAGCCTATTAGGCTAATAGGGCTATGTTCCAAAAGTCTAAAAGAACTGTTAGGGATCAGATGAACTGTCTACATGTCCATAACCTTACGAAAAGAGCAAGCCGGCACACACTTACCCCGATATGTACTGGGGTTGTGGGGAAAGCCTGCATTCCAAAGCTCATGCTGGCCGTTAGCCCTTAATGTCAGGGAATCTGGATTTCATGGCAGCTGTAGCGGCCTCCACACTGTCAAAGATGAGGGATCTGCCATCCATCCAGACCCATAGTGTAGCAGGATCACGGATCTGAGTACGGAGGCCCCTCTCATGTAGCTGCTCTCGCAGCTGCCAGAATGCGCTCTGCATCTCCCTCCGACGCGCTGACATATCCGCAACAATCCTGATGATCTGATGATCCTCATAGTGGAGCTCTTTGGACCGTGCCGCTGCCAGGATGACCTGCTTCTTCTGGAAGTGGTGGAGTTTGAATATTACGGTGTGGGGCTTGTTGGTATTCCCCACAGCAGTCGGAGAGCCTATTATGTGAGCCACCTTAATGTCCGCAGCCTGGAGTTGAATCCTGAGTAAGCTGGGGAGGGTTGCGTCGAGGAACGCAGACATGTTGGTGCCAGACTCACTTTTTTCCGGTATGTTCAGAAGTCGTAGGTTGTGTCTTCTTGATCTATTTTCAAGTTGATCAATCTTCAGGAGGGCATCTTTAAAGTCTGCTTCCAGCTTTTTGATGCGTAATTCCTGCGCGTCTTGCTGGGTTTTTTGCTCAAGTAGATCAGACTCAGTTTTATCCAGCCTCTTCCCAAAAGACTCCAGAATTTCCTGAATTTTCTCCATTGGTGGTTTAGAATGAGTGCCAACAGGCATGAAGGACATGTGTGGTTAAATCTTTGGACACAATTGTTTGGACATCAGTCTAACGCGTTTCTGGCAACACATTAGAAAAAACACAAAAGTAACTAGCGTAGACAGCGTTGGTATTCGTTAGAAAACTGATATTATTCTCCCCGGGTCAGAGCAGCACGTCTCTACTTGCTGCCGTCTGCCATCTTGGCTCCTCATTTTATTTATTGCCATTTATTGTCACAAGAACTTCCCTTTAAGGCCCTATGGCATGAAAAATGCAATGACCCATCACATGTTCTAAATTCAGAATATGAACTGCTGCCCTCTGGCAAGACGTTCACAGTTCCTTTATTTTGTTTAAAGGCCCCATGGCATGAAAAATGCAATTTTCATTGTTTTTTTTTTTGTGATACGGAAGGTCTCGGGGCCTCATAAATACTGTCCCATGCACTGTCCCATGGAGAAATTCACACAGCCCGTTCTTTGAAACTCTCCCTTTAAGACGAGCGGACAGCACTTCCTCCCTTCTGTGATGTCACACATAAGGCGACACTGCCCACGTAAACTAGCCAGCCTGCCTCCGCTCCCCAGGCAACAAGCTACCAAGTTAGCCACATGGCGAAGAAACGTTGCTGCACCATATATGGATGCAAGGAGACTTACGTTTCATTGCAGTCTTCATACATAATACAGATCTATATAAGATGATAATTCCTGTTTACCAGTGAGCACCGTTTAGCTCCGTTGAGCAGTGAAGGTTTCAATTACTTGCCTGTGATTGGCCTGACCATATGTCAGTCAGAAAACAGTCAGCCAATCAGTGGAGAGGTGCTGATTCTCTCTTCTGATTGGCAAAACGAACCGTGCTGCCAGAGCTCCGGGAGAAAGGCAAGAGAGAGGAGCTGGGAAACTATATTTAGCGAAGCACAGGTACTCAAAACCACAAATACATCTTGCTGGGGATATCAACAGTCAAAATAAAACATAAAATCCTGGAAAAGTGTACAGCATGGGGCCTTTTAATTTGAGCACATGGTGTTTTCTGACACACTTTGCAGGCATAAACGGATGATCTTGCTGGTGGAAGAGCAAACAGAGCAATGATTTCCGCTGTTACTTATGGGAGCACTGCTTCAGGCAGATTGATTACAGGTGTTGGCAGTTCACTCTAGATTTAAGGGGTGGTGACAGTTGCTCCTCCCAGAGCTCAGCAATGTCTTGAGACACAGAAGACTTCAGTTATTATTATTATTATTATTATTATTATCATTATCATTATTATTATTTAGCATTTTCCAAAACAAAGCTACCAAGTACTTTATATAGCAAGACAACATAGGATAAAACATAAAACATTACCTACAAAGTGCATAATTAAAACAACTGAAATTTAAATGACTTTAAAAAAAACAGAGATAAAAAGACAAAACAAAAAAGATTTACCATAAAAAAAAAAATCCATATAAACAGCTCTGGCATCATGAACGTGTTAAATGATTTACTTGAAACTGTTAATAAACCAACAGATAATAAAGACAACAGAGGCCTGTATCATAAAGCTGGATTTCGGCTTAGTGAGCTAATTTCAGGGTTAACCCTGTGATTTCTGTACCACGAAGGTGGTTTACTCTGTTCAGGGTACGTTGCCGTGGTAACATATGCTGAACGCCTAACCTGCTCCGGAGCAGGTTAAGTTCAGGATAAGAGCTCAGCAGGTAGAAAAGCCCCACCTACTGACCAATCAGCTCTCATGGAAAATGGCCTGCCCATTTGATGAGACAGAATGAAGAAGTGAAGCCTTGTACATGTTGGAGGCTATATAGCCTATAACATGTACATACACATATGCTACATGTATAAGATATAGTAAGTGTACTGACCACTTTGAAGTATGTTTTTATATCTATTTTTTATTTGCTCCCACGTTCTTTTTGCTCCACTGGGGTTGCATCTGAAATAATGTTACTATAGTCAGATCTACTTGTGCCGTCAAGTAATATTATAATCCCTCTAATTTACGGGGCGCTAGTGAGCACCGCATGGAGTAGACACTTCCCCGACAGGCTCCGCTACATCCTCGCTAAAATTATAATAACAATCCACACTTGCACTACAAATGTTCAATTATGAGCAGCTCCGGAAGAAATGTCGCGAAGGGAAAACCTGCAAACCCCAAATCAACCTCCAAGAAGGATGGCAAAGACGTCTTTTACGCTGAAGTGGTTGACAGTGCTAGCGGCCAGGCAGAATTAGCTAGTGACGTTAATGCTAGCACTAGCAATACCTCAAACTCAGAGCCCACACTGGCCAACATCCTAGCAGCTATCGGGAAATTGGAACATGACATAAACTCTAGATTTACTGCACTGGACTCAAAATTACACCTAGTCCAAACTTCTCTGGCCGACCATGCAGCGCACATTGCTGAACTAGAGGGCTGTGCAACCAACCACGAGATCCGCATTACAGACCTTGAGAAGAGGTGCGAGGGGCTGAAATCAACAAAACTACGAAGCATAAGCAAATTGATCTCAAAAACCGCTCAAGATGCTCAAACATCAAAATCACAGGCTTACTGGAAAAAATTGAGAAGGGCAACCCGACGCAGTTCGTTACAGAGCTCCTACCGCAACTGCTAGGGTCCAACAATTTCCCCAGTGGCATTAAAGTGGACCAGGCGAACTGCATAGGTCCACAACCCTCATCTGCACGACCATGCACCATGATCACTAAAATCCATCACGTTCCAGAGAAGGAGAAAATCCTGAAATTTGCTCGCCTGCCTTCTTCCCTGTCCTTCAATTGAGCCCAGGGTGGTGTATACCCAGATTTTTCACCTGAAGTATTTGCACAATGCTGAGCCTTTGACGGAGCAAAGAAGAAACCGAGAGATGTGGGAATTAAACACAGTCTTCTCTTCCCTGCGCGACTGATCTTCACCCATGGGACAGAACAGAAAATATTCCAGGACCCAGCTGATGCTGAAATGGCAGGTTTGTTACACCTGCCACTGCCACCACCTCTTAATGGACCTGTGCCTGATCATGTCGCTGCTCTTTCCAGATGCGCAAGATGAGCCTGCGGATTTTTGGTTTCCCAGTTCCAATAAAAACTGAGATTTGCTCAATTTAGCCCATAACAGCAAGTGTTAAGTGTAAATACATGAGGATGGACGGGACTGTTTACTGTGTCCAGCATTAAGGTGCACCATGCTACTTTTGTTAGTTTATGGAGTTAGTCTAATTAGATACTTCCTTGCAGTGTTTAGCTGGGAATTCATGTTCCACTTTGTTTGGGGAAGTGGAAGGGGGGTGGGACTAAGAATGTGTGAATGTATGTTTTTGTTTGTGTTCTGTTTTTGCTTTTTTCTTCCTCTCACTTACTTTTTGCTCTTTTTATTCTGCACCAACGCTGATGCTATTGTTAACATGTTATGACAACCTACAACCAAATAATATTTCTCTATGTTTGCTAGTAGTTCTCCCAGTTCATCCAACGGTCTAACCTTATTTAGCTGGAATGTCAGAGGATTAAGGACTAACTTAAAGAGGGGCAAAGTTTTCTCCCACTTAAAATCCTTATCTGGGGATATCATTTTTATGCAAGAAACGCATACAAAACAAATAGAGCAATGGAGATTAAAATGCAGTTGGATATCTCAGGTATATCAATCAACTTTTTCTTCCAAGGCCAGAGGTGTTGCCATATTAATTCGCCGTAATGTCCCCTTCGAATGTATTTCTACCATTTCTGACCCAAACGGTCATTATCTTATTGTAACAGGCCATATTCTGTCACGACATGTAACTTTCTTAAACATATACGCACCCAATTTTGATGACCCTGGTTTCTTTAGAAAGGTTTTTATTCTTATCCCAGATTTATCAAATACACACTTAATTGCAGGATCAATAGGCTTTCCACTTGTCCAACTAATCCTTCCAACTCAACCATTGTCCTTAATAATCTAATTGGATCCATGAATCTTGTTGATATCTGGGGTTGATTCTGAGGTTGCAACATCCAACCGACAAGGATTATTCATTCTTTTCGCATGTGCATAAATCAAGAATTGACTATTTTCTAATAGATGCTAAATTGACTTCTTATGTAATTTCTACCAAGTATCACAACATTTTAATTTCTGATCATAGCCCACTTGAACTAAAAATTGATTTAGGCAGAGTAAAGCCCACATTTAACTGGCGATTACATCCATTATTACTTAATGATACACAATTTCTCCAACATATGGATACCTTAATAACAGACTATGTATTACACAACGATACTCCTGATGTAACTGATTCCACTCTCTGGGAAGCCTTTAAGGCGGTGATCAGAGGACATATTATAGCCTATGAGGCCAAATTGAAAAATGACAGACAGAAGAAACTGTCAGAAATCACTGCTCAGCTATCAGTGCTTGAAAGTGACTACAGAACAACTACCTCACCCTCGAAGTTGAATGATATCATAAATTAAAATTTAAATATAATTCTATTCTTTCCAACCAAGTGAGTGTGATACTTTTAAAAGTGAAACAAAAACATTTTGATCTAGCTGACAAGCCAGATGAATTACTGGTGTGTCAGCTCAGAGGCATGCAGGCTAAAAGAGCGATTCATAAAATTAAAACCAAAACAGGAACCATTTCAACAGACCCAAGTAATTAATGAATGTAATGAACGCAAGTTTTATGAGGACCTTTACACCTCAAAAACCACCGCTGACACCACACAAATTTCTGATTTCCTTCATGCTCTTAACCTACCCAAATTGAGCCCGTCAGCACAAACAGACTTGATTGCAAATATAACGAGAGAAGTAGCAGACGCAATACATTCTTTCCCTAATGGGAATACCGTTGGCCCAGATGGATTTGGCATAGAGTTTTACAAACCATTGTTGGACAAGATTGCACCTATTATGTTAAGGATGTTTAATCGCTCCATTGCAACCTGTTGACTCCTCGAATCTTTATACTTAGCAAACATCTCCCTGATACTGAAAAAAGATAAGGATGAGACCGACCCAGCCTCATATCGTCTCATTGCCCTTCTTGGTTCTGATCTCAAAGTATTCACTAAAATACTTGCAAACAGACTCAATACATGTCTTGCAAGCATAATCCACCATGACCAAACTGGATTTATTCCAGGAAGAATTTCCTTTTTTAATGTCCGGCGATTGATGAATATCATGTACTCCAAATATGACAAAGATTCTAACATTTCTGTCGTGGCTCTTTATGCCCAAAAAGCCTTCGACCAGGTTGAATGGAAGTACATTTTAACAGTGATAAAGGAGTTTGGCTTAGGTGATAACTTTGCTTCCTGGATTGAAATGCTATATGCCTCCCCAATGGCCTCAGTTATAACTAATAGTAATAAATCGTCTGCTTTCTCCCTACAACGCTCATGTCGACAGAGTTGTCCTCTGAGTCCATTATTATTTGCAATTGCCATGGAGCCCCTTGCTATTAGCATAAGAAAGCATCCATCTATTGCTCCATTAATATTAGGTAAGGTTGAACATCGCATCTCGCTCTACGCAAATGATGTAATTTTGTTTGTCTCCTGTCCTGAAGTTTCCCTACTACTAACCCAGTACCTCCTTTGTTAGAACTTTGTTAGAACTAAGAACATTTGGTGAACTTTCTGGTTACACTATAAATTGGAATAAAACTGAATTCATGCCCCTTAATGGAGACTTAGACCCAAATTTTCTCAAAAGCTTGCCCTTTCATATTGCTACAGATAAAATTAAGTATTTAGGTATTGTTATTCCCATAGATCTGAAATTGATTTATAAGCTGAACTATTTGAACATGATTGAAAAGTTGAAATCTAACATTGAATACTGGAGATTATTACCTTGGTCCATGATAGGTTGCGTTAATGCAATTAAGATGGTGATCCTTCCCAGGTTCCTTTATTTTTTCCAAAATGTGCCTATATTTTTGCCTAAAGCTTTCTTTAAGTTATTAGATTCTATTATTTTACCTTTTGTTTGGGGATTCAAAGTGCACTGCATTTCTAAGAAACATATAACCAAGCCAAAACTCGAGGGA
Source organism: Myripristis murdjan (assembly GCF_902150065.1). NCBI lineage: Eukaryota > Metazoa > Chordata > Actinopteri > Holocentriformes > Holocentridae > Myripristis > Myripristis murdjan. The sequence continues at coordinate 26,895,734 of NC_044002.1, read as the reverse complement.
GGCCTCAGTCTGCCTAACTTTCAATATTATTACTGGGCTGCAAACTCCCGAGCACTGATGTTTTGGCAAGATGCATATCCAGGTAAAGTCATGGCCTCTACCCCCTCATGGCTGGCAATTGAACAAGATCTCCCCAAAAGCTCTCTCCCTGCTATTCTCTTTTCAATAACTAAATCTCCAGCAGCTATCACAGGTAACTTTATGCTTACAAATTCTTTAAGAATTTGGTACCAGATAAGAAAATCTTTTAACTTACCTGAAACTTCTGCCTACGCTCCTTTTTGTGGCAATCATGGTTTCCCCCCTTCACTTACTGATAATATTTTTAAGCTTTGGAGAAATAAGGGCATCATCACTATAGCAGACCTTTACATTAACAATATTTTTGCCACCTTTGCACAGCTAAAAGAAAAATATGTACTCCTAGATACACATTTCTTCCGTTAACTCCACGTTAGAGATTACATTCGTAAGAATGTTTCACATTTTGAGTCAATTCCAGCTCCTACTGAACTTTACACTTTTATGAAACAGACCCCTAACGCAAAAAGACTTGTATCCCAACTTTTCACAGCACTTAATTCAGTTTCAACACAATACTTTCAGGAGGCGTGGGGAAAAGACCTTGACATAACCATTAGTGATGATAATTGGGTAACTTGTCTTAAAGATATTCACAGTTGCTCCATAAATTCCAGACATCAGCTGATTCAGTTTAAAACACTACATAGGCTCCATTATTCCTGCACCAAACTACATTCTTTTTACCCCTTGGGGCTCTAGTTTCCCGGTGCAGCGCGGGGTGGTGCAGTGAGGCGAACCCCGCGCAGAGCTAGTTTCGACCGGCGAAACGGCAGAGGCGGACAGTTTCCAAGTTTCGCAGGCGGAGGTTCGCCGAGATGGGAGTGGCGGCGCAGCGGGGGGAGGTGCCGACAGATTCGGCTTGGCGCAGTGACAGTTTCGTGCCAAAAGGCTTCGCCGAGGTGTGCCAAAAGCTCGCCTCCTGAAACCACGTCTACTTTCAGCGCAAGGCGGAGCGGAGCCGGCGCAGTGGAAGTTTGGCTGCCTGGCGCACATCACCAAAACCTCACAATCAGCACAAACGGTGCCAATCTCCTTTGATCTGACATCAGCTGTGACGGGACAGTTGATATGGAGATATATGTATGTGCTGATTGTGATCGCAGCATTGAATAGTGTTTTTTTCGGTATTTATTGCATTGTTCATGTGTCTGACATTCCGGAAGCCTGCCTGTGAGGTTTTGGTGACGTGTCCGCACTGCTCGCCGGTCTCCGCTCCGCGTGGGTCTCCTGAGCTCCGCTCCGCCTGCGGCAATAGACCTCCATGTCAGCTGTGTAAACTTTCATTACGCCTTCACGCAGCGCATTTTAAAGGCGAGGACAGGGGCTCATTTGATTGGTTACATGTGAATCGGCTGTGTCAAACCCACTCCATGCCTTCTCTCCTCCCCTCCGCCAGTAGGAGGGACGGCGGAGTACTTGCGCCACCGAGAACGGCGTGCCAAACTTGGAAAATCCGCCTGGCCACACCCAGTTGGCGAAGCGCATCTGCGCTACGCCCCCGCCTCGCCTGGTCTGCGAAACTAGAGCCCATGGTCTCACCAATTTGCCCAAAATGTAAATTTTGGTCACCTCTTCTGGACATGCCCCAAGATAAATAAGTTCTGGTCTGACATTTTTAAATGTTTTTCTGGTGTATATAATTGTGATATTGCACCAGAACCATGTGTTGCCATTCTCGGCGGAACCCGACACCTATCAGCCCTATCCCACCTGCAACGAAAGACAGTACAATATGGCATGGTTATTGCAAAAAGAAATATTATACCTTTTGGAAAAAAGAGGACACACCATCTTTTGGGATCTGGAAATCACCAGCATGTTACTTATGGAGAGGGTTCGACATACTGTTTCTCTCAATTTTGCCACCTTTGATAAAATGTGGCAACCTTTTTTGTCTTATTTGTCAAGAAAGACCTAGGGAATCTGAGTATGCCTGTGTTTATTTATTTATAAGTATGTGTACTATATTTTATATATATGCATATGATACGTAAACATTTCTCCTGGTTAACAAGGCGTCCCGTGGAAATTTATTTGTTGGTGCTGGTTGCTTGATTGATAATATCACTTGGTACTCTTTGAGAGCATGTCTCTGATTTATTGATTGATTGTTTCTTTTTTATTATTATTATTATTATTTTTCGTCTTGTATATATATATTTTGTATGCTTTATTCCTTGTTTTCTGTCTCTGTTTGCCCCAGGGGTGAGGGGTTGGGAACTCTGTTCTGTCTATGTTGTTTAAAACTATAAATGCATAAATAAAGAAAAAAAAAAATCCCACTAATTTACACATTGACAGTTAGCGATTTTTTTCCAGCATTCCTTGTGGCTTTTGGCAGCTCCAACTGTGTTGCTTTTTGCCTGGATGATGGATTTGTATGCCTTGTATTTATTTCAGATTATTCTCTCCTCCTCCATCGTAAAGTATGCGGCTCGGGTGAATTTTTTTCATGTCTGCGATTGGCTGTATGCAGCAAACACCGCCCTTTGTATGGGAGATAGATAGATAGATAGATAGATAGATAGATAGATAGATAGATTTACTTTATTGATCCCAAACTGGGAAATTCTTAGCACATACAGATCTAGATTGGAAAACCCTGGGTTAAATTAGCGAGTTGATAATTGGCTTCATGGTACCGAAAATCAGGATTGCGGATGTCTGGTTAAGCCAGATAACTAAGAGAAACCTCAGGTATGTTAATCCAGCTTTATGGCACAGGCCCCAGATGTGTTAGATAAAAATCTGCTGGTGTGTTGTGTCTTGTTCTCTCCATCAGATTCCTGTGAACTCAAACTGGACACAAACACAGCAAACAGACACCTCGTCATGTCTGAGGACAGCAGGAAGGTGACATTAGTGAGAGAGGAGCAGCCATATCCTGATCACCCAGAGAGGTTTGACATCAGGAGACAGCTCCTGTGTAGAGATGGTCTGACTGGTTGCTGCTACTGGGAGGTCGACTGGGAAGGATGGATTCATATCGCAGTGACTTACAGAGGAATCAGCAGGAGAGGAGCCGGTGATGACAACAGGTTTGGAAGGAATGAAAACTCCTGGTGTCTGTTCTGCTCTCATAAAAGTTTCACTGTCAGGCACAACAACATCAAAACAGTCATCCCTGTCCACCCCTCCTCTCACAGAGTGGCAGTGTATCTGGACTGGCCTGCTGGCTCTCTGTCCTTCTACAGCGTCTCCTCTGACACACTGATCCACCTCCACACCTTCACCTCCACATTCACTCAGCCTCTGTACCCGGCCTTTGGGTTTGGGTTTGGGTTTGAGTTTGGGTTTGGTTCCTCAGTGTCTCTGTGTCAGATGGAGTGAGAGTCTCCTCCTGTGTGGAGAAACACTTCTAACATCACACAGTTAACCTGCCTGGCAACATCCAATCAGCTCACCTCATTTTAATAACTTTAGCAGCGTCGATGTTCATGACAAGTTGCCGCCACAGAGAGATTCGTAACACGCTGCTCGTTCTGTCACGATGGAGTGTCAATAAAGTTATTCAACAATTTCCACAAAGAATTCCCTAAACAACACTGTCCTGGACAATATCTGTGTTTTTTGCTAACAAATTTACAAATTTAATATCAGAGAATATTCAAGTGTTTTTCTTGCAAATTTATTAATTTAATCTCAAAAATTCAGAGTTTTTTTCTCATAAATTTTTGGCTTCATTATCTGCAAATTTTTGAGGTTTTTTTTTTCTCATATTTACCACTATAATCTCATAGAGGGCTCAAATTTTTCTTGGAAATTTGCAAATTTAATCAGGAGTATTTTTCTCAGAATATTACACCTGAAGGACTTGACAACAATTCAACAGTGCCATATATGGTGTATATAGGTATACTTTTTTATATGCTCTTTTTCCTATTTTATGTATTTTGTTGTTGTAATATTTTGCAGGATTGGCACAGATATTTGGATTTAATGCACATCCTTTTGATACCACTTATAGCAGCTTACCACTAAGTTGCTGCCTGGTGTTGCCAAGCCGGTGTACTTGATTGACACGCTGTAGGTTTCCGCCGATGAGTTGGAATGAACAAACAACAAATGACAACGTCCATTAACTTGTGAAGCTTCTTTATTGTCACAGAGAGGATGTACAACAACACATGTAGCACAGCCCAGCCTCAGCACTGCCACGCCCTGTGGACACCACGGCCACGGTCAAAAAACTGAAGGGCTGCGTTCCACATCGCATACTTCTACTTTTTACTTTTAGTATGTACTGCAGCTGCCCTTACGAAGTATGTAGTGTAGTATGCAGTATGTATGCATATGCATACTATTGGGGCACACTACGTACGTCATCCCTGAACTCCGACCCTCTTTCTCACTTCCGCCGCCGTCCGTCATACTTACATGCAGTATTATTCCTTACAGTATAATAACATTTTTCTGTCAGTGTTATTTTCATAGTTATTCACATGTTCACGTAAACAATTCCACACCTATATTATTAGTAGCCTGTCTATTGAACTAGTAGCCTGCCTATTGAACTAGTCACCAGTAGGCATATGAGCCTCCTTCACACATAGCTCTCTGTTGCTGGCAGATGTTTGTTGTTTAATATATTTACAGCTGGGCAGCTGCTGGCACTATATTCTGTCTGCACGTGAAGCAGCCTTACAGTCACATTACTTTTATTTGTAGTGTCACATACTTGCACATTCTTACTACATTACTTAATATTTGGATTTTACTATTTATATGTTTACTCGTCTATACTGCTCATACCTGGCCCATAGTGTATTCATATTTAGTCACATTCATTCATTAATTATACCACACTCATACCACTGCCTATACTGGTAGAATCTTCTATATTGTAGTCATAGTTGAACCCTAACACTGAATCAGTACGTACACTCTATGTAATCACAATAAAAATTGTTTTATATATATTTTTAATTTTTAATTTTTCAAAAAACAAAAAAGACAATGATAGCACCACATTTCACATAACATAACAAAAGAGACATTACAATGATGCAAAATTTAAGACACAAAGAAAGAAAGAAAGAGAAAACAGGATGTGTGTGTGTGTGTGTGTGTGTGGGGGGGGGGGGGGGGGGGGGGGGGGGGGGGTTGCATTTGCCATTGACAGTAGGTCTAAAAGGTCCTTCAGCCAGTTGTGTTTATTGTTGCAATCTGGCTTGTGTATCTTCCAGTTCATAAGTATTGTCCTCTTCACAGACAGAAAAGCTAGAGCGATGATATGTTGAGTCATTCTTGCATGTATACGGTATTTTCCACTCTACTTGCCAGGAAGTCACAATAATATTGAATGCTGTAAGCATATTCTTGCAAAACTGTATGATATGTGACAGTATATAATCAGTTCATTGCAGTCCTTATATGAAGTGTTAAATTAAATAAACCATGTATGAAAGGAAGTGTTGCTGTATCACCATCATTATTAGTGTTGGCATGATTGAGATTAGTTGTACCAATATAAAACAGGCAGAATGGGATTTTACAGGAATTCAGATTAGGCTTTTGCATCATATTGGATTAATTAATTTCACATTCACAGTGTGTCCACACAACATAGGCTACTGCCACCTCAACCCCAACGTGCCCATCCTGTGGCTTTATTTGGAGGGTGTGTCTGTCATATTTCTGATCTTCTGTCTTCCTGTTGCTGCTGCTGTCACTGAACGAGGTGAGTGCAATGTGTGTGTCGTGTTGTCTTCCATGTTTATATGTGGTCGTGGCTTGTACACACAGCCCAGTCAGTGCGACATAACTTCCGCTGAGCAAAGGATTGTGGGTCAGAATGGCCAGAGAAGCATGCTGACATGCATACTGCGAAATCTGACCAGGTATAGACAAGTTTACGCACCAAACCCCAGGGGCCGGTGTAAACAAACTTCCATGCTAACGCAGCTTCGTCTTGAAACCTCGCTGCTCGTGAGGTTTCAATTTTAATAATTATGTCCTTACAATGGGAACCTGATTCAACCACCCTGACTGTTTGTGTGAAAATAAAAGTTTATGTAAATGTAAAAATGTAATTTCATTATTGCACTGAACTACGATCATGAATGCTAGGCCTTATGTTCCTTAGTGTAACAGTTTCTTTTAACACAGTTCATCATTCATAGTAAGCTCATGCTGTACATTAATAACACTTAATTGCTTTGAGGAAACTAAACATATGGCTTCAACAAGAAAGAGAACGTGTTTAATCCTAACAGGTATTAAACCGTAAAATACAGAAGCAGCCCACATAATTGCATCACTATAAAAATATTCATATATAATATTAAAAAATACAATGCACACAGTATTTGTTGTGTTTATCTGTATTTAATGAACAACATGGCTGGGTGCTGATAGACAGGGACACAAGACAAGATTCTAAACCTCACGAGGCACTCTGATCAGTGGACTCTTCAGGTTAACTAGGCCAGCACACTACCGCACACGCTGTTCCCGAACCACTTTTTTTTTTTTTTTTTTTTTTTTTTTTTTAAGTATCCATCTTTAATTTCCTTTCGTCGGCAGGACAGAGCTAGCTAGCTAAAAACCTATGTATGTCTGTGGCTAAAAACAAACCAGCACGCCAAAATGGAAATGGATTGCATCGATGGGAGGAGTTTAGGATGTAGAGCGGAAACGGCTCATAAAATTGTCTATAGTAGAACATCCTGGTACTTTTGGCATACTGCATCTGACATACTATGCACGGGGACATACTCATTCTTTTTCTTGCATACTAAATAGTATGGTAGTATGTGTATTGGAACACAGGGCCAGCCTCCTCTTCTGGCAGCACACCTGTGACTCAGTTACACTTCCTGTGTATTTGCACCCCCAATTACAGGCAACTGCCACCCAGTGTTCAGAATGTGTAGTGCAACATCCAACAATAATCACAAAGGAAAACAAATGAATAAATGGCTCTTACACTGGTTTTGGAGATTTTTTCCCTCCTTTGGCCCATAAAGATGTGTAGTGAAAGTGTGTGTGTGTGTGTGTGTGTGTGTGTGTGTGTGTAGCTGCAAGGAGGGGGGCAGCAGCAGGTTAATCTCTGGCCTGGGACTGAGAAACTGTCAGCGTTGTGATTTTGACGTGTGAAACTGTGACCTCACCTGTACAACTGTGTGCAGTTCATGATAAATACAGACCCAGATCTGAATCATGAAATTAAAATTAAGAAAAAAAAAAAATCATGATATTAATCAACTGTTACAATATCTGGCATCCTGCTGAAACACAAACGACTGGTCCCACTTGGGGAGAAAAATTATTATCAGTCCCAAGATCAATAAAAATACATGTCAGCACAATGATTTGGAAGTTATATTTCCTTTTGTTGCCATTGGTCCCTGCCAGGAGGGGGCGCCAATGCTCCCACATCTCGGATGGCCTCTGTTTTTCACTGTGTGTGTGTGTGTGTGTGTGTGTGTGTGTGTGTGTGTGTGTGTGTGTGTGTGTGTCAGCTTTATTTTAGATTTGTATTGTGATAAAACTACATTTTGGTCAGTGTAAGTGGCTGATGGCATTCTGAAATGATGTGAAGTGTAAGAATTTCTTGCACAGCTGCATGTCTTATTCTACTGAACAGAAAGAGCTAAAAGTGAAAGTTCAACAGGTCCTTCACATTTCTGTTAGGTATTTCTACACAGTGTGGAACTACATCACCTGATCCAGGAATGTGTTGCTGCAGACTGTGGGCGTGTGGCTACAGGTTAGACCAGTTTGATGAGATTTTATTTTTATACTGAAGTTATGAGAATGTGACCTCGCCTGCAAATCAAAACTCCAGAGACAGAACTGACGCAGGAGAACAAGCAGCGTCTTCTCTCTCTGTGTTTCCTCTCCAGGTGAAGCTGGAAAGTCTCTTTGATTTGATGTGGATGTGACTGAGCAGGTAAAGAGCCGACCAGGGATCATTAGACATGTTTGATGAACAGGCTCCTACATTGTGTTTTAGAACTGGAGGACTGGAGAGCAGACTGGGATGACAAGATGGCGGTGACGTCTGTCAAAATGTGCTTTTGATGATTTGTATATCGACATTTTTACTGGAATTCCTTGTACCATTGTGTTTTCATTGCTAACATCTGACTTTGTCAGCAACATTAATATTGTCTAAAGATGTTTACCTGAATTTTTTTCAGTGGCAAACAAAGTGAACGTCAGTTTGATTTTAATCTCAGATCATGTGGTGAAATATGCAGGAGGAACAACATAAGAAACGCTCTTCAATCAGACGTATCTAAGCTGGCGACATGGATATGCTTGACTGAAATGTCCTGTGATGGAAAGCTTGTTGTCATGAATGAGCCGCTGTGTTTGTGTCAAGGTGTCGGCTCGGCTATGGATGTGTGTGAGGAGAGAGAGGAGGGGCTCCCTGCCTCTGAAAGCTCTCTGTCTGGGGAACATGACAGCCACACCAAAGCTAAGAGGTGAGATGAGGATCTCTGACTGTCCATGACTGTTCTCCATCTCAGAGCTCAGCAGGCAAATCAGCACAGCAGCATTATTCACAGGAAGAACTCTGTGTATGTTGTGTTGAAGCCCAGTCCAGCAGGAGAGACCAGACCCCCCTGAACCTGAACCTGAGCCCAGCTGTGTGTCCATGAGGAGTGTCTGGTCTATGGATAAACCTATTGAGTTCAAATATGGACGCCACTCTGCTGATAAAAGGTAATTTTAAAAAGAAAAAGATGATGAAGAACAGGTGGAGTTGATAGTATCATCTTCACAGTCCTTAGATAAGGACACAGAGACCTTCAGTGTGTTCCTCATGTTTCTGTCTTGGTGTAGGCCGTGCAATATCTGCTGCAGTGAATGGATAATAGGGGAATGTGCAGTATTAGTGTGGGAGTCTGCAGTATTTTCAGTGTGTACTGGTGTGTATGGACCTGTGTGTGTGACAGGGCCAGTTGTTCAAAAGATTTAATCTGGATGAAAGTGATCCAGATTTGGGAATCTCATTCTTTGCTGTCCAGGATCACGTAATCTGTCTTACTTTAACATTTGGTTTTTCAAAGCAACATTCGATTGGATTACTCTGATCCAGATACAGACTTTTCAGGATTACTAAAACCAGATAAAAAGGCTCTAAATTGGACTAAATATTAAAATATAAGCTATATGAGGAATAACAGGTAGAATAGCATGAGGTCACTTTAAGTTTTATTGGAAAAGACAGAGAAAATAAAACAATACAAAATAATTATATTATTTCATCTGACCCACAAAAAAACATAACAAAAATATTTAATCTGGATGAAAGTGATCCGGATTTAGGAATCCCATTCATTGCTGTCCAGGAATGGTGTACTATTGGACCAGTTTAAGTTAGTTTTATTAGGGTCCGGGCAGCCTATGCTGCCAGGACACTATTGTATTCCTATGTGTTCTTCTTCTTCTTTCTTTCTTTCTTCTTCCGAGGAAATCATACTTCCCATGGGTGAAAAATCACCAAACTTTGCACAAAGGTCCAGTCCCATGCCAGATTACCCCTGCTGCAAGCTCAAGCCAATAGTCCTGATGGTGGCGCTATAGCAAGCCTCTAAAGTTCAAAATTTTGAAAATTCTTAACAAATCAACCATATGTGCTACAACTTCACAACTTTCATCAAACTGTACTGAAGAAACTTTTGTGCACTCAAACCTATTGCAAATTATGAAGTCCATCACTCTGTTTTTTTCAAAAACTGTAAAACTTATTAAACCTATCTCCTCCCACAATTTTTGCTCAATTGACACAAAAATCGATACAGAGCATCTTCAGACTGTCCTACACAAACGTTGTTTCTCAGATTTTTGATTTATCAAAAATTGAGCCTACAGTGCATCAAAATGTTTGACTGTAAATGGTACTGTAAACATATACCTGCAAATTCTCGCTAAATAAATCTTCAAAGTTCATGAAAAAAATTGACAAAATTCTAGAGTCATGGTAGATGATGTGTGGTCAATTTCAAATGTGTATCTCAAAAACTGAATTTTTGACAGCATTTTGAATTTTGCTCTCATGTGAACAATTGGAGTCAATGCAAAAATGGCATTTTTAAACATCAGTTTTTCCCTTATGGAGCAAATCAATCATTGTTAAAAACAAATGATCAACATCTCCATGCTGTCTAGATGCAATATGTGTATTTTCAGATTTTTGTCTTAATAACTGAATTTTTGACAGCTGTTTAAAATCTGCCTTTCCATGCATGGCTGCCTGCTGTTCTGCATGTCAGTGATTGGCTCAGTCAGTCTGTGAAGCTACATGTGAAGTTTTAGCTCAGTGAGATAGAGGCCAGGCCTCAGTGTCCAAGATTGTGAGTTCAAGCCTCAGCTTGTGCAACATTCCCACATGCAAAAATTCACCAAACTTTGCACAAAGGTCCAGTCCCATGCCAGATCATCATTGTCAGATTCTTGTCTTGATGACTTATTTATTTATTTTTACAGTGGTTTGAAATCTGCCTTTCCATGCATAGGCGGCTGCTGTCATGTGACTGGCTTAGTCAATTTGTGAAGCCTCACATGAAATGACACTTGCCAATTAGCTCAGTGAGATAGAGTGTTGTCCTTCATGCCAGAAACTGTGAGTTCAAGTCTCAGCTGATACAAAATGCACATAAGAATGCCATCTTCCTATTCTCTACTTGTTGTTCAGAATTGCCTAAACTTGCCTGGCCCTGACCATTGCTGCACAGCAGCTATAAGGTTTATTATATTTTAGTCTGCTGTGTTCATTTTGTCCCTATTGTTCCTCCATAGTCTTGTCAGCTTGTTTGTCCTCACACCTGCCCTGCATTGCCTCATTAGCCCCGCCCCCATGTTGCATGTCTTTGTTGTGTCTTGGCCAATCATCTGTCCCCTCCAGGCCTTTGTCCTGCCCTTTTCTTACCAGGTGTGTCAGTCAGTTCAGTTTAAGTTCATATTATTCTGCTTGTTGCTTAGAATTGCTTAAAACTGCCGGGACCCGACCCATTGCTGCACAGCAGCTGTAATTATATTTTGCTCCTGAAATCCACACTGAATCCAGCCTTCCCCTGGGATCAGAATAATCCATCTTTTTTGGATCAAATGTGTCCCAATCAGTTTTTTGCAGATGTTGAAGGACGCCAGCCTCCTGAGCTGACTGTACTTCCTCAGGAGGCTGGCGTCCTTCAACATCTGCAAAAAACTGCTGCTGATGTTCTACCAGTCTGTTGTGGCAAGCGCCCTCTTCTATGCGGTGGTGTGCTGGGGAGGCAGCATCAAGAAGAGGGACGCCTCACGACTGGACAAACTGGTGAGGAAAGCGGGCTCTGTTGTGGGCACACAACTGGAGAGCCTGACATCTGTGGCAGAGCAACGGGCGCTGAGCAGGCTCCTGTCAATCATGGACAATCCACTGCATCCACTGCACAGCACCATCACCAGGCAGAGGAGAAGCTTCAGTGACAGGCTGCTGTCACTGTCCTGCTCCACCGACAGACTGAGGAAATCATTCCTCCCCCACGCCATGCGGCTTTTTAACGCCACCCGGAGGAAATAACTCATTATACACATACTGCAATACTGGTAGATAACACGTAAAGACTGGAGGGGAAGGGGTGATTCCATGAGGCTGGATCAAGTCTGACAGTTCCTGAATTCCCAGTACCGGGCGTCAGGTTCTGTCGACGGTCTTGGTCTCATAGTTTCACACTAACTCTGAACCTCGGTCGGAGCGTGTGTTCTTCAGGTTAGGTTATTTTCCTCTGCTGTTTAAATTGTTAATACTTCTGTTTAAACTGTTCATATTTCTATTTTTTTATAATCCTTGTTTATAGTGTTTATATTGGTTACTGCTATTTATCATGTGTATACTGTATATTTCTTCTAAATTTGCACATTGACCTACTTCTATGCACATTTTATACACCCATGCACACGGTTTTTTCTGTTTTTTTCTGTTTTTTTGTTGCACATTGCTTTTTGCACACTAGGTTGTACTTAGATCTTATTCTGTTGTACTCGGATCTTATTCTGTTGTACTTAGATCTTATTCTTTATTTTTGATCTTTTTTTTATTGATTTATTTAATCTGTAATCTGTGGATACTGCTGAAAAGCTGCGAATTTCCTGTGGGATGAATAAAGTATCTATCTATCTATCTATCTATGCAATCCTACCTAAAAGTTTGAAACAACATAAACTAAAGGTTTGATGCAGATCAAAAACCAGACTTGTTCACGTGGTCTAATCCGACTACAGGAGCCTTTTTTTTTTTTTTTTTTGGAACAACCTGTTTTCAAGATTTGAGTGTGTGTATGGAGAGGCTGTATGCTGCTATGTTAACTGTGTTCTCTCAAAAGACAAATTTCTGTCAAGAGAGACAATAAAGTCTGATCTCATCTGATCCTGATCCAGCAGGAGAGACCAGACCCCCCCTGAACCCAGCTGGGTGTCCATGAGGAGTGACCGGTCTATGGATCCAATTATAAATTTCAAAGATGGACAGCACTCTACTGGTCCAAGGTGATATCATTTTCACAGTCATGAGATATAAAATGAGTTTGACTCTTCATCCTCTGTTGAGTTTCCTCTTTCAAATCATCACATCCAATAATCAGAGCAACATTTTCATTAACACCCTTATTGGTGTGTGTGTGTGTGTGTGTGTGTGTGTGTGTGTGTGTGTGTGTGCGCGCGTGCGCGTGTGTGTGCATGCTGTGGTACAGCCTTTGATCAAAAAGAAAAACCTTGACCCATCCGTTTTGTCCAACTTCAGGCCCATCTCACAGTTACCTTTCCTGTCAAAAGTCCTTGAGTGAGTAGTGTATATCCAGCTACAATCTTTTCTAGCCTCCAACAAAATCCACTAGAAGTTCCAGTCTGGCTTCAGAACATCTCACAGCACTGAGACCGCTCTCCTGAGGGTGCAAAACGACCTGCTCATAGGCGCCGACTCAGGTAATCCTGTGATCCTGGTGCTCTTAGATCTCACAGCTGCCTTTGACACAGTGGATCACAGGATCCTGTTGTCTCGGCTGGAGCAGTATGCTGGCATCTCAGGTGTAGCCCTCAGCTGTTTCCAGTGCTACCTGACTGACCGGAGCTTCTCCGTCCAGCTGGGAGAGTTTTTTTCTACTGCAGCCCCACTTACCTGCGGTGTCCCTCAAGGCTCTATCCTCGGTCCACTCCTCTTCCTGCTGTACTTGTTACCCCTTGGGGAAATCCTAGCCAAACATAATATTTCCTTCCATTGCTTTGCAGACGACATCCAGCTACACTATATTACCAAAAGTATTCGCTCACCCATTCAAATGATCAGAATCAGGTGTCCTAATCACTTGGCCTGGCCACAGGTGTATAAAATCAAGCACTCAGGCATGCAGACTGTGAAACAAGACATTTGTGAAAGAATGGGCCGCTCTCAGGAGCTCAGTGAATTCCAGCGTGGAACTGTCATAGGATGCCACCTGTGCAACAAATCCAGTCGTGAAATTTCCTTGCTCCTAAATGTTCCACAGTCAACTGTCAGCTCTATTATAACAAAATGGAAGCGTTTGGGAACAACAGCAACTCAGCCACGAAGTGGTAGGCCACGTAAAGTGATGGAGAGGGGTCAGCGGATGCTGAAGCGCATAGTGCAAAGAGGTCGCCGACTTTCTGCACAGTCAATTGCTACAGAGCTACAAACTTCATGTGACCTTCAGATTAGCCCAAGTACAGTACGCAGAGAGCTTCATGGAATGGGTTTCCATGGCCGAGCAGCTGCAGCCAAGCCACACATCACCAAGTGCAATGCAAAGCGTCGGATGCAATGGTGTAAAGCACGCCGCCACTGGCCTCTAGAGCAGTGGAGATGCGTTCTCTGGAGTGATGAATCACGCTTTTCCATCTGGCAATCTGATGGACGAGTCTGGGTTTGGAGGTTGCCAGGAGAACGGTACATTTCAGACTGCATTGTGCCGACTGTGAAATTTGGTGGAGGAGGAATTATGGTGTGGGGTTGTTTTTCAGGAGCTGGGCTTGGCCCCTTAGTTCCAGTGAAAGGAACTTTGAATGCTTCAGGATACCAAAACATTTTGGACAATTCCATGCTCCCAACCTTGTGGGAACAGTTTGGAGCGGGCCCCTTCCTCTTCCAACATGACTGTGCACCAGTGCACAAAGCAAGGTCCATAAAGACATGGATGACAGAGTCTGGTTTGGATGAACTTGACTGGCCTGCACAGAGTCCTGACCTGAACCCGATAGAACACCTTTGGGATGAATTAGAGCGGAGACTGAGAGCCAGGCCTTCTCGACCAACATCAGTGTGTGACCTCACCAATGCGCTTTTGGAAGAATGGTCAAAAATTACTGTAAACACTCTCCTCAACCTTGTGGACAGTCTTCCCAGAAGAGTTGAAGCTGTAATAGCTGCAAAAGGTGGACCGACATCATATTGAACTCTATGGGTTAGGAATGGGATGGCACTTCAGTTCATAGTATGAGTAAAGGCAGGTGAGCGAATACTTTTGGTAATATAGTGTATATCTCCCTCTTAGGGCTGAGGGAAGGCTTGCACTTCAGCCACTCCTCAATTGTCTAACTGATATCAGGGAGTGGATGGGTGCAAGCTTCCTAAACCTTAATGAGAGCAAGACCGAGATCATCGTCTTCGGCAAAACCTCTCCAGACCTCTCCACTGACACCTTCAGCCCCCTTGCTGCCAACATCCGGCCCTCCGTCAGAAATCTTGGCGTGATTTTTGATAGCGGCTTCAAATTTGAAAAGCAGGTCAGTGCAGTCGTAAAAAACAGCTTTTTCCAGCTCTGTACCCTAGCAAAGACCAAGGCCTACCTGTCCCAGAGCAACTTGGAGAGGGTAATCCATGCCTTCATCACAACACAGCTGGATTACTGCGATGCCCTATATACTGGTGTCGATCTGTCACAACTCCACCGCCTACAGCTAGCTCAAAACTCAGCTGCCCGGCTTCTCACCAGCACTAAGAAACATGATCATATCGCCCCGGTTCTATCCTCACTTCATTGGCTCCCGATCCATTACCGTATTGACTTCAAGGTACTGCTCACGATCTTCAAATGCATTCATGGACTGGCGCTGTACCTAGGTCCCGACAAAAGACCAGAGGAGATAGGGTGTTCTCGGTTGCAGCCCCCAGGCTCTGGAACTGCCTCCCCATCCACATCAGAGCAGCCCAGAGCCTGGAAAGGTTTAAATCCCTGCTCAAAACCCACCTCTTCTCACTTGCATTTGCTTGTGATTAGATCTTCCCCAAGGTTATTCCCTTCTTGTATTTTATTCCTGTTCTCTCAACACACTTTTTTTCTTGCAAATTGCTCTTTTACTAGAGTAATTGTCTCTTGTTTATTTTGCTGTTTTACCCTGCGCATTTGTTTCTTACTGTAATGCGTTTACCGTGTCTGTACCCCTGTTTTACTGTGAATTTATTTTTACTGTGAAGCACTTTGTTTCAGCTAAGCTGTTGTAAATGTGCTATAGAAATAAACATGACTTGACCTGACTTGACTTGACTCCACAGAGTCCACCAGCAGAGCTCAGAGGTTCCCAGTGGTCAGTCTGCCCAGGAGCATCAAACAGACCTGGCCTCCATATTAATGGTGTGTAAATGTCCAGCCTTTAACTTCAGCTGCTCACTAATTTTAGAAGAACCATTCTGCTCATAGCAGCCAAAATGTGAGGACTTTCAATCTGTGCAAGCTGGATTTTTTTGTTTTTTGTGTCCAGTCTGATTTTGTGTCCAGAGTTTAGAACTGAAGTTTTAGTCGTATGTTTTTCTGTTCCAGCTGCTGGAGGAGAACATCGTTACCTTTGTGAAGAACGAGCTGAAAAACATCCAGAGGTCTCTGAGGCCAGATTACCCAGAATGCTCAGAGAGGCAGAGGAAGGATGAGGAGGTGTTGGATGGTGAGGAGGAAGAGCAGAGGAGGAGCAGCAGAGAGGCTTTTCTGCAGATCACACTGCACTTCCTGAGGAGAATGAAGCAGGAGGAGCTGGCTGAGCGTCTGCAGAGCAGTAAGAGAATCTTAACACCTTCAACAGGATGGAGAGGAGGAATGATGGGAGAATGGAAATATTTTCATTTCTAAACTCGACTGCAAATCCAGACATTTCTGAAATGAATTTCTCTGTTTTTTGTTTGTTTGTTTGTTCATTCAGAAACTCTTGCTGCTCTTTGCCAACGTGAACTCAAATCTAAGCTGAAGAAGAAGTGTGAGTGTGTGTTTGAGGGGATTGCTAAAGCAGGAAACCCAACACTTCTGAATCAGATCTACACAGAGCTGTACATCACAGAGGGAGGGAGTGGAGAGCTCAATGAGGAACATGAGGTCAGATGGATCGAAACAGCATCCAGGAAACCAGACACACCAGAAACACCAATCAGATGTGAGGACATCTTTAAAGCTTTACCTGGAAGAGATCGACCAATCAGGATAGTGATGACAACGGGAGTGGCTGGCATTGGGAAAACAGTCTTAACACAGAAGTTCACTCTGGACTGGGCTGAACACAAAGCCAACCAGCATGTCCACTTCACATTTCCATTCACTTTCAGAGAGCTGAATCTGCTGAGAGGGAAAAACTTCAGCTTGGTGGAACTTGTTCATCACTTCTTCACTGAGACCAAAGAAGCAGGAATCAGCAGGTTTGAGCAGTTCCAGGTTGTGTTGATCTTTGACGGTCTGGATGAGTGTCGACTTCCTCTGGACTTCAACAACAACCAGATCCTGACTGATGTTACAGAGTCCACCTCAGTGGACGTTCTGCTGACAAACCTCATCAAGGGGAACCTGCTCCCCTCTGCTCGCCTCTGGATAACCACACGACCCGCAGTGGCCAATCAGATCCCTCCTGAGTTCGTTGACATGGTGACAGAGGTGAGAGGCTTCACTGACCCACAGAAGGAGGAATACTTCAGGAAGAGATTCAGAGATGAGGAGCAGGCCAGCCGAATCATCTCCCACATCAAGACGTCTCGAAGCCTCCACATCATGTGCCACATCCCAGTCTTCTGCTGGATCACTGCTACAGTTCTGGAGGACGTGTTGAAAACCAGTGAGGGAGGAGACCTGCCCAAGACCCTGACTGAGATGTACATCCACTTCCTGCTGGTTCAGAGCAAAGTGCAGAATGTAAAGTATCATGGGAGAACTGAGACAGACCCACTCTGGACTCCAGAGACCATGGAGATGATCCTGTGTCTGGGAAAACTGTCTTTTGAGCAGCTGGAGAAAGGCAACCTGATCTTCTATGAAGCAGACCTGGCAGAGTGTGGCATTGATATCAGAGCAGCCTCAGTGTACTCAGGAGTGTTCACACAGATCTTTAAAGAGGAGTGTGGGCTGCGCCAGGACAAGGTTTTCTGCTTCGTCCATCTGAGCCTTCAGGAGTTTCTGGCTGCTCTTTATGTCCTTCTGACATTCATCAACTCTGGAGGCAATCTGCTGACACACAAATCAACCTACAGGTTTTCTACAGTGTTCAACAAATCCAAACTAAAATTCCTCCAGAGTGCTGTGGACAAGGCCTTACAGAGTCCAAATGGACACCTGGACTTGTTCCTGCGCTTCCTCCTGGGTCTTTCACTGCCGACCAATCAGACTCTCATACGCGGCCTGATGACACAGACAGGAAGAAGCTCACAGACCAATCAGAAAACAGCTGAGTACATCAAGGAGAAGATGAAAGACTGTCCCTCTCCAGAGAGAAGCATCAACCTGTTCCACTGTCTGAATGAGCTGAATGACCATTCTCTAGTGGAGGAGATCCAACAGTACCTGAGATCAGGACGTCTCTCCACAGACAAACTGTCCCCTGCTCAGTGGTCAGCTCTGGGCTTCATCTTACTGTCATCAGAAGAAGATCTGGACGTGTTTGACCTGAAGAAATACTCTGCTTCAGAGGAGGCTCTTCTGAGGCTGCTGCCTGTGGTCAAAGCCTCCAGGAAATCTGTGTAAGTTCATAGAGAACTTGATATCTTAAATACAGGACATGGTCTTTACTCCATAATACAAAAAGCTAATATTTTAAACATGTTGATCTTCCTCACTAATTCCTCCTCAGGCTGAGTGGCTGCAATCTGTCAGAGAGAAGCTGTGCAGCTCTGGCCTCAGTTCTCAGCTCCCAGTCCTCTAGTCTGAGAGAGCTGGACCTGAGTAACAACCAGCTGCAGGATTCAGGAGTGAAGCGTCTCTCTGCTGGACTGGAGAGTCCACATTGCAGACTGGAGGCTCTCAGGTCAGGATCAGAGAGCTCAACAGCTTTCAAACTGGACTGACTGAAAACACAAAGCCGATCACACATTTGAATATTTGTCTGAATGAACACAGCTAATTTCAGATTAGTGAGCTGCTGAAATAATCCAACATGTATCTGTATCAGACTGTGTTGTTGTTGTTGGTGTGTCCATGTGCAGGCTGTCAGGCTGTCTGCTCACACAGGAAGGCTGTGCTTCTCTGGCCTCAGCTCTGAGCTCCAACCCCTCCCATCTGAGAGAGCTGGACCTGAGCTACAATCATCCAGGAGACTCAGGAGTGAAGCTGCTCTCTGCTGGACTGGAGGATCCAACCTGGAGACTGGAGACTCTCAGGTATGGAGAGACACGCACAATGTCTCACAGAGGTCTGAGGAATATTGTTTCATGTTGAATGGTGGATATGAGTGACGTGGTCTGCTAAATCCTTCATAGGGAAGGTTATTTACTGCCCATGTTTCCATCCTCAAAGAGAATCTGCTGCTCTGACTCTGTTTCTTCCTCCAGGGTGGACCATGGTGGAGAGCAGAGGTTGAAACCAGGCCTGAGGAAGTGTAAGTGTGGATTTAGTTTGACTCCTGAACACAAAGCAGCAGACATTCAGCTGTTTAGATGGTGCAGCTTCAGCTTCTGCTGTTTGTTCTCAGCTGCTTTTAATGTTGAACCATAAATCATTTAGTTGCTGCACGAGAACAAACACAATCTTTATTCCCTGATCCTCATTTGGCTGTTTAATTTTTCAACTGAATTTTATTCATTTGATCACAACTGTCCACAAAGTAAAAATGTCCGTGCTTGTATCATCCTAACTGAATGGTATCCATCTCTGTGCTGAAATGTCTAACATGTGGAAGTTGTGTGTTTCCAGCGTGGATGTTGTGGGGAAACAGAGGCAGACAACTTCTCTGCTTGACTTGGCCAACTGGCGTGTTGTTTGTTGCAGTGCTAACACGTGTTGCTGCTCAGTAACATGGCGCCGTAACACGCGCCACAAACTGCTTTTATACCGCCACAAGGAGTTAGCCGTTACTATGGCAACACACTTAGCTCTCAAAGTGAACGAGTAACACAGAAAGGCATGAAACAGAACTGAACATGTTGAATGTCACAATGAATGACAGGAAAATTATAATGAATTATGACCACAGTTCTACTATGTGTCTGCTAGGAAACTGTAATAATAATAAGTATAGTGATAATAATAACAATAACAAAACAACAATTAGAATAATGCCAATAATGCTAATAATAGTAATAACAATTAAAGCTGCAAGCAGCGTTGTACAGACAAAGCCTCATTAAATCCAATGGAGAAAGAATTCGGGGCTTTTATTTTGAAAGGCCGAGGATGTCCTAGTGTGTGATTGACATGAGTAATGGCAGCTGAGTCACTGTCTGACCAAAATGTATGTTTGTGTGTGTGTGTGTGTGTGTGTGTGTGTGTGTGTGTGTGTGTGTGTGTGTGCGTGCGTGTATGTGTGTGTATGTGTGTGTGTGACATGAGTACTGGGAGCTGAGTCATGGTCTGACCAAAATGCAGGCAGACAGAAAAATCCTCATTCAATCCAATGGAGAAATGTGACTCACTCTAGCTGCCCCAGGAATGTGCAATACACACCCATTGTAAGACCTCAGAGGGAGCAGAAAACACTCTCAAACTAAAACTGCCATAACCCAAAAATGGTAAAAGATGGAAAAAACTTGTAATTACGAGATTTGTAGATCAAGGTCTTGTGACACATTTAAAGTTAAAATTAAGTCTGTCACTCAAACGGTGACCGAGCTGTGCCACCTCAAACAGGGGTGGGTTTTCTCCATTTCTCCACTGGACTGAATGAGGATTTTTCTATCTGCCTGCATCCCGTCCAACGCTGATTGCAGCTTTAATTATAATTATTATTGTAATTATTTTGCATTATTCAAAACAAAGCTAAGTGCTTTATATAGCAAGATATAATAGGATAAAACATAAAACATAACCTACAAAGTTCAGATTTAAAACAACTGAAATTATTTTCATTAAAAAACAGGAATGAAAAGAAAAAAAATGATTTACCATAAAAACCTTTTGCTTTCCATATAAACAGCTCTGGCATCATGAACGTGTTCAACGATTGACTTGAAACTGTTATAAAGTAACAGATAATAAAAACAACAGGTGTGTTAGATAAAAATCTGCCAATCTTTTGTGTCTTGTTCTCTCCATCAGATTCCTGTGAACTCAAACTGGACACAAACACAGCAAACAGACACCTCGTCCTGTCTGAGGACAACAGGAAGGTGACAGCAGTGAGAGAGGAGCAGCCATATCCTGATCACCCAGAGAGGTTTGACTACTGGTGGTGGCAGATCCTGTGTAGTGATGGTCTGACTGGTCGCTCTTACTGGGAGGTCAAGTGGAAAGGACGGGTTAATATCGCAGTGACTTACAGAGGAATTAGCAGGAAAGAACTCAGTAATGACAGCAGATTTGGCAGGAACAAAAACTCCTGGAGTCTGTACTGCTGTGATGGAATTTTCTCTGTCTGGCACAACAACAAAGGAACAGACATCCCTGCCCCCTCCTCCTCTCACAGAGTGGCAGTGTATCTGGACTGGCCTGCTGGCTCTCTGTCCTTCTACAGCGTCTCCTCTGACACACTGATCCACCTCCACACCTTCACCTCCACATTCACTCAGCCTCTGTACCCGGGTTTAGGGTTAGGTTAGGTTCCTCAGTGTCTCTGTGTCAGATGGAGTGAGAGTCTCCTCCTGTGTGGAGAAACACTTCAGAAACACTTCAGAGAGATTCGTAACACGCTGCTCGTGCTGTCACGATGGGAGTGTCAATAAAGTTATTCAGCGCTTTCCTCGATGATGATTTTTTAAATCACAAATTGGCAAAAATTATTAGATCACTTTGATATTTCACATTTACTCCATGAAGTTTTTTTTCTTTTCCCTGCATTTTATTTGTTGTTCATTGTAACTTATTTTGATTTGATTTTTATACCAAAGTATATTTACAGAGTTTTTTCAGGTGAAAAATGTTTGTAAAATGTGAATTTCATGTTGCTGACCTTAATTTAATTCAATAAATGAAAAAAAAGTGACACAACTTTTTTCACAAAGTTTTCATAACTCCTCAAAAATACCGAGCAAAAAACGTAAAATAAAAAAGTCCCAAAGCTGCGATTGTGAGAAATATGATGCATTGCTGTTGACAACCAAACAAAGGGCTGTCCCATTCCCTTTTTATAGTACTACTACTACTGCAGCCCCTTGCAGCCTCATGCACTCAATCACTTTCCAGGTGCAGCTGCTTAAGTCAGTGAGGGCTCAGGGCTTAGGGAGGAGATTGAGATTCAGCCAGAGAGAAAGCTAGATACGTCACTGCGCTGTGGTGCTCGACGTGCTGACGCGGCGGCCATTGCACACTTAACACTTAACTGTATGTGGCCCAATGGTGACATCGATCAATTCTCGATTAAATTTGTGTAATAATAATGCTGAATTGACTAACTGAATTCCAATGTTCACTCTAGTCTGAGAAATCTGGGAGTTATTTTTGACCAGGCCATGCACCTTGATAAACATATTCTGGCCCTGACCTGCACATGCTTCTTTCACCTGTGAAATATTGCAAAACTGAGTTCTATTGTATCAAATGCCGAAATTGAAATGATTTTTCATGCATTTGTGTCATCCCGCTTGGATTATTGTAACTCCCTGTTTCTGTGCCTCAGTAAAACCTCCACTGATCACCTCCAACTTGTGCAGAATGCCGCTGCTAGGCTATTAACTAAATAGCTGCTCCTAAACTGTGGAACGCTCTCCCCCAGACCCTGAGAGCTGCAGCATCTGTTGTCAGTTTTAAAAAGCACCTTAAAACGTATTTGTTTAGGCAGGCATTCCTTTCGGCCTGACACCCGACTTGCCGTTACTGTTATTTTATTTATGTTTATGTTTGTATGCATTCATGTTTGTTGTTTGAATGCAATCATGTTTGTTGTTTTTCCTTTTAATCTTGGAAAGCACTTTGTGAGCTTTCTCTGTGAAAAGTGCAACACAAATAAAAGTTACTTACTTACTTACTTCAGACAAAGACCAGTGTGCTTGAAAGACCAGTGACAAAGATATGTCTTCTTTGTGAGGCAAATTAATAAAAAATAATGAACCCATATGCATGGTTCAAGATAAAGAAACACAGTTCATGATTTATAATGTTGTTGTAAGGTTGATTGTTTGCAATCAGTCAAGTTTTCATTTGTATAGCTCTAATTTTGGTTTGAATTTAATGGCTCGTTATGTAAAATGATTTTGAATTGGTTTGTCTTCTGTCAGAACCAATTAGGGGCCGGTGTCTAAGAGCCATTTCTGTTATTTGTTTTGCTGCACCCTTAAACATCCCACAGAGGGGGAGCAATGTTGCTAATCTGCCAGAGTTCAAAGGTCTATATATTCAGGGGGTTGATTGGACTCAGCTGTTGCTGGTTGGCAGGAGCAAACAGTTTTTGACCGTGACCGTGACCATGGCACCATCGTTTGTTATTTGGTAACGTGTCAAAACCAAACCTATTTTGATGGGCAAAGGGGTCACTACAGTATAATAACATTTTTCTGTCAGTGTTATTTTCATAGTTATTCACATGTTCACGTAAACAATTCCACACCTACAGTACAGGCCAAAAGTTTGGACACACCTTCTCATTCAATGCGTTTTCTTTATTTTCATGACTATTTACATTGTAGATTCTCACTGAAGGCATCAAAACTATGAATGAACACATGTGGAGTTATGTACTTAACAAAAAAGGTGAAATAACTGAAAACATGTTTTATATTCTAGTTTCTTCAAAATAGCCACCCTTTGCTCTGATTACTGCTTTGCACACTCTTGGCATTCTCTCCATGAGCTTCAAGAGGTAGTCACCTGAAATGGTTTTCACTTCACAGGTGTGCCTTTTCAGGGTTAATTAGTGGAATTTCTTGCTTTATCAATGGGGTTGGGACCATCAGTTGTGTTGTGCAGAAGTCAGGTTACTACACAGCCGACAGCCCTATTGGACAACTGTTAAAATTCATATTATGGCAAGAACCAAGCAGTTAACTAAGGAAAAACGAGTGGCCATCATTACTTTAAGAAATGAAGGTCAGTCAGTCCGGAAAATTGCAAAAACTTTAAATGTGTCCCCAAGTGGAGTCGCAAAAACCATCAAGTGCTACAACAAAACTGGCACACATGAGGACCGACCCAGGAAAGGAAGAGCAAGAGTCACCTCTGCTTCTGAGGACAAGTTCATCTGAGTCACCAGCCTCAGAAATCCTAAGTTAACAGCAGCTCAGATCAGAGAGCAGATAATTGCCACACAGAGTTCTAGCAGCAGACCCATCTCTAGAACAACTGTGAAGAGGAGACTGCGCCAATCAGGCCTTCATGGTCAAATAGCTGCTAGGAAACCACTGCTAAGGAGAGGCAACAAGCAGAAGAGATTTGTTTGGGCCAAGAAACACAAGGAATGGACATTAGACCAGTGGAAATCTGTGCTTTGGTCTGATGAGTCCAAATTTGAGATCTTTGGTTCCAACCGCCGTGTCTTTGTGAGACGCACAAAAGGTGAACGGATGGATTCCACATGCCTGGTTCCCACTGTGAAGCATGTAGGAGGAGGTGTGATGGTGTGGGGGTGTTTTGCTGGTGACACTGTTAGGGATCTATTCAAAATTGAAGGCACACTGAACCAGCATGGCTACCACAGCATCCTGCAGCGACATGCCATCCCATCCGGTTTGCGTTTAGTTGGACCATCATTTATTTTTCAACAGGACAATGACCCCAAACACACCTCCAGGCTGTGTAAGGGCTATTTGACCAAGAAGGAGAGTGATGGAGTGCTGCGGCAGATGACCTGGCCTCCACAGTCACCGGACCTGAACCCAATCCAGATGGTTTGGGGTGAGCTGGACCGCAGAGTGAAGGCAAAGGGGCCAACAAGTGCTAAACACCTCTGGGAACTCCTTCAAGACTGTTGGAAAACCATTTCAGGTGACTACCTCTTGAAGCTCATGGAGAGAATGCCAAGAGTGTGCAAAGCAGTAATCAGAGCAAAGGGTGGCTATTTTGAAGAAATTAGAATATAAAACATGTTTTCAGTTATTTCACCTTCTTTTGTTAAGTACATAACTCCACATGTGTTCATTCATAGTTTTGATTCCTTCAGTGAGAATCTACAATGTAAATAGTCATGAAAATAAAGAAAAAGCATTGAATGAGAAGGTGTGTCCAAACTTTTGGCCTGTACTGTATATTATTAGTAGCCTGTCTATTGAACTAGTCACCAGCAGGCATATGAGCCTCCTTCACACATAGCTCTCTGTTGCTGGCAGATGTTTGTTGTTAAATATATTCACAGCTGGGCAGCTGCTGGCACTATGTTCTGTCTGCATGTGAAGCAGCCTTACAGTCACATTACTTTTATTTGTAGTGTCACACACTTGCACATTCTTATTACAGTACTTAATATTTGACTTTTACTATTTTTATATTTACTCATCTATACTGCTCATACCTGACCCATAGTGTATTCATATTTAGTCATATTTATTCATTATTTATACCACACTTACACCATTGCCTATACTGGTAGAATCTTCTATAATGTAGTCATAGTTGAACCCTAACATTGAATCAGTACTTATTATCTGTGCAGTCACAATAAAACTTAATGTTGTAACCATATTCTTGCAAAACTGTATGATATGTGACAGTAAACACTACTCACAAAAAGTTAGGGATATTTGGCTTTCGGGTGAAATTTACGGAAAATGTAAAAAGTTCACGCTACAGTGATATTATATCATGAAAGTAGGGCATTTAAGTAGAAGCATGCACTGGTGATTTCCTCATCTCAAACAATTTATTGAAACAAAAGCCAACAACAGTGGTGGATATACCACAACAAAAAATGTCAATGTCTCAATAACTTGTCATGTGCCCTTGAGCATCAATTACAGCTTGACAACGACGTCTCATGCTGTTCACAAGTCGACTTATTGTCTGCTGAGGCATGGCATCCCACTCTTCTTGAAGGGTGGCCCTCAGGACATTGAGGTTCTGGGGTACAGAGCTCCGAGCCTCTACACGGCGACTCAGCTGATCCCATAGGTTTTCTATGGGATTCAGGTCTGGAGAAAGTGCAGGCCACTCCATCTGAAGTAACCCAGTCTCCAGCAACCGTTCCCTAATGATAAGACCTCGATGAGCTGGAGCATTGTCGTCCATGAAGATGAAATTAGGCCTGTGTTGTTCATGCAGGGGCACAATAACTGGATTAATGATGTTATTCAGGTAGTATGGGCTTGTCACTGTACCATTCACAAAGTGTAGGGCAGTTCTGTACTGACTAGACACACCTGCCCACACAGTAACACCACCACCACCACCAAAGGCTCGTCTGGTGACAACAGTGGCTGATGCATAGTGCTCTCCTTGACGCTTCCAACATCGTTGGCGGCCATCATTTCTGCTCAACATGAATCGGCTTTCATCAGAGAACAGCACTGAGGCCCACTGGTCCCTCGTCCAGCGTAAATGCTCCCTGGCCCATGCAAGACGATGACACCTGTGCCTGGTGGTGTGGTCAGGTACCCTTGCAGGTCATCTAGCACGCAGACCATGTTGATGTAAACGGTTTTGAATGGTCTGACGTGACACTTGGGTGCCTCTCACCTCCCTTAAACGTGCCTGGAGTTGAGTGGCATTCATCATCCGGTTCTGCAGGGCACTGTTCACAATGAAGCGGTCATCAGTGTGGGATGTGGCCAAAGGACGTCCACTTCTATGCCTTTCTGTGACTCTTCCAGTCTCTCTGTATCTCTGTTGCAACCTACTGATGACACTCTGTGACACTCTAAGCTCAGTGGCCACTTCCGTCTGAGAACATCCTGTTTGAAGCCTCGCAATGGCGAGTTGCTGCTGATCAATTGTTCGGTGTCGTCTTGGTCTCATGATGTCAAAATGTGAACAGCATGAGGAGGACTGTTTAAATACCAATTCTTATTGAACCAGGAAATTTATTGGTCGATTCATGGATCAAACACCTGTTGTGAATTTTGCCGTTAAGCTCCTTGTTAGAGAACAGCAACTTGTGCAAAAAGTACTGAAACATTGAACAGTTGAACATGTGCATTCAAAAGTTTACAGAAGGTCACATTAAGTTCACCTGTAAAGGTTAGAATGCATTTTAGGTTCATCCTGAAATTTCACCCGAAAGCCGAATATCCCTAACTTTTTGGGAGTAGTGTATAATTAGATCACTGCTGTCCTAATATGTAGTGTCAAATTAAATAAAGCATGTATTCGCATGCATATTGCATACTACACGACATATTTTGTTAGGCCAGCTGCAGTACATACTAAAAGTAAAAAGTATAAGTATGTGATTTGGAACGCAGGGCGGGTGTAGTAAAACATCCTGGTTCTCTTGGCATACTGCATCTGACATACTATGTATTGGGACATACTCTTTTTCTTGCATACTAAATAGTATGGTAGTATGGGTATTGGAACGCAGGGCCAGCCTCCCCTCTTGGCAACACACCTGTGACTCAGTGACACTTCCTGTGTATTTGCACCCGCAATTACAGACAACTGCCACCCAGTGTTCAGAATGTGTAGTGCAACATCCAACAATAAACACAAAGGAAAACAAAGGAATAAATGGTTCTTACACTGGTTTTGGAGATGTTTTCCTTCCTTTGGCCCATAAAGATGTGTGTGTGTGTCTGAAACTGTCAGCATTGTGATTTTGACGTGTGACACTGTAACCTCACCTGTACAACTGTGTGCAGTTCATGATTAATACAGACCCTGATCTGAATCATGAAAGTAAAATTAAGAAAAAAAAAATCATGATATTAATAAACTGTTACAATATCTGGCATCCTGCTGAAACACAAATGACTGGTCACACTTGGGGAGAAAAGTTATTATCAGTCCCATGATCAATAAAAATACATGTCATACTTGATAAGAACAATGATTTTAAAGTTGTATTTCCTTTTGTTGCCATTGGTCCCTGCCAGGAGGGGGCGCCAATGGCCCCACGTCTCGGATGGTTTCGGTTTTTCACTCTGTGTGTGTGTGTGTGTGTGTGTGTCTGAGACAGAGAGAGAGAGAGAGAGCGAGAGAGAGAGAGAGAGAGAGAGAGATTTGTAATGTAATGTAATAAAACTCCATTTTGATCAGTGTAAGTGGCTGATGGCATTCTGAAAGGATGTGAAGTGTAAGAATTTCTTGCACAGCTGCATGTCTTATTCTACTGAACAGAAAGAGCTGAAAGTGAAACTTCAACAGGTCCTTCACATTTCTGTTGGGTATTTCTACACAGTGTGGAACTACATCACCTGATCCAGGAATGTGTTGCTGCAGACTGTGGGCGTGTGGCTACAGGTTAGACCAGTTTGATGAGGTTTTATTTTCATACTAAAGTTATGAGAATGTGGCCTCACCTGCAGATCAAAACTCCAGGGACAGAACTGACACAGTAGAACAAGCAGCGTCTTCTCTCTCTGTGTTTCCCCTCCAGGTGAAGCTGGAAAGTCTCTTGGATTTGATGTGGATGTGACTGTGCAGGTAAAGAGCCGACCAGGGATCATTAGAAATGTTTGATGAACAGGCTCCTACATTGTGTTTTAGAACTGGAGGACTGGAGAGCACACTGGGATGACAAGATGGCAGTGATATCTGTCAAAATGAGCTTTTGATGTTTTGTAGAAATACATTTTTACTGGAATTCTTTGTACCATTGTGTTTTCATTGCTAACATCTGACTTTGTCAACAACATTCTCAATTCATCTTCCTCCTTCTCAGCAGTGGTAGGTTACTAATCAGAGAAGTGGTCCTCAGCGCAATGGTGTCAGGTGCACCAGGTGTGTTTGGAGCTCTAGTAGCAGTATCAGTTCATACTGTGTTTTTAAGCATTTTAGGTCACTGTTTTAAAAATTTCTGAGGAGTGCTTGGAATATGATACGTTTTTGCAGCGGAATGCTGAGCGTTTGGACATAACCGGTCGCCTGTCAGTAAATGCTGACAAACTTTGTGGATATGGTGGTATTGCCTTGATGACCTGGAAATCCATAGCCGCATGCAAAGCAAGATCTGG
Source organism: Myripristis murdjan (assembly GCF_902150065.1). Classification (NCBI taxonomy): domain Eukaryota; kingdom Metazoa; phylum Chordata; class Actinopteri; order Holocentriformes; family Holocentridae; genus Myripristis; species Myripristis murdjan. The sequence goes on along the minus strand of NC_044002.1, from coordinate 26,867,275 downwards.
AGGAACCCATCTGCCTACTGCTTTCGGGAGATATCCATCAGTGCCTTTGCCCAACAGTCTTGCAAACAGCGAAATACCAGCAAAGCAAGCCTACCATCAGTTGCAGCGGTTGCTGCCCAAACTGCGGAAAGGTGATAAGAGCAAATGCCAAAGCAGTTGCTTGTGACTTTTGTGACGTTTTTGTTCATATGTAATATTATATAATTAATAATTCATATATAATATTGCTCTGAGATTGTATGACCGACAGATCCAGCCTATTTTGGACTAATTTGCAGGATACACCTCCACAATGCTTCGCCGCCGACATCACAGCCTTCCCAGGGTACCTTTCGGTCCAGTTGAATTTCTGGATCAGCCACCATTGCTGGAATTGTGAAGCATGTTTTAGACCATCTTAATTTTTATATATTGACGTTTTGATAAGTTTTCATGCCTATAACTACCACCATAGATTCGGTTTAGCTGTTAACTGTATCCAAACAACGCCTGTAAATGCAAGTTTAGTTAAATGAGTTAGATAGGCATTTTGCGTGATGTTTCCATAGCAACCATTAGCGCATCAGGTACGTTACAATGTAGCCATGTGTACAATTACTTTAATTGGGATAGTCTGTTGCAATTTGTGAGGTGTAACAATTATCTTAATTTTCTGCATCTTCACGAAGACAAAATAAAATACATAAAACTACAGAATCAATGTTGCCCATCTTGAGAGCGTTGAAGCTGCTTATCGTTTTGTTTGATGGAGGAAGGTGAATGTGTATTGATTCTAGATAGTTTTACTGCTATTTAATTATTTATTTGTTTTATAGCCTGTCTTCTGTTCCCACCTAATCCTGTATGTCTTTTGTCTTGAGATTGTCTGATTTGTTTATTGTGTGTAACACCAAGGACCATGCTGGAAATAAGTTTTGTACTTTTAGCATGTCATTCTTTGGATTGCTGTTTTATCATCCTAATCCAGAAATAAATTTATCTATCTATCTAACATTAATATTGTCTAAAGATGGTTACCTGAATTTTTTTCAGTGGTGACCGAAGTGAGCATCGGTTTGATTTTAATCTCAGATCATGTGGTGAAATATGTAGGAGGAACAACACAAGAAATGCTCTTCAGTCAAGCATATCTAAGCCGGTGACATGGATATGCTTGACTGAAAACAAATGAATTATAATTCATTACCTTTCACTCAAACTGTTTTCCCCCCAGTCCATTTGTGAAGAGTCCCAGAGGATTCAAAGTTCTGAGCCACTGTGTTTGTGTCAAGGTGTCGGCTCAGCTATGGATGTGTGTGAGGAGAGAGAGGAGGGGCTCCCTGCCTCTGAAAGCTCTCTGTCTGGGGAACATGACAGCCAGACCAAAGCTAAGAGGTGAGATGAGGATCTCTGACTGTGGGTGTGCTTAGATTATATTTTACACAGAATGTTGTTTATGAACATAAGTTAGTCATCATTTTCTTAGTATGTTACTAAGAAAACAAAGCAGATCTCTTCAGTGTGTTCATAATGTTTCTATCAGGATCCAGCAGGAGAGACCAGACTCCCCTGGACCTGGACCTGAGCCCAGCTGTGTGTCCATGAAGAGTGACCACTCTAAGGGTCTTCCTATTTGGTTCAGAGGCAGCCTCCTCTCTGAGGATGATGGGTAATTATTTCAAATTGATGATACATCAGATGTTTTTCTGTCATCAGATTCATGAGATCCAGAATTGGTTTGATCCTTCAGACTCTGTTGACTGAGTTTCCTCTTTCAAAACATCACATCCAATAACCGTGTGTGTGTGTGTGTGTGTGTGTGTCCTCCACAGAGTCCAGCAGCAGAGCTCAGAGGTTCCTAGTGCTCAGTCTGACCAGCAGCATCAAACAGACCTGGCCTCCATATTTAAGGTGTGTAAATGTCCAACAACATACCAACTGAAAAACAGCCATTCTGCTCTGAATCATCTCCGTGCTGCTCTCTTCACATCTTTCAGGCTGGATTACAGCAACAAGGATTCATTTAATCTGAGATTAGGTCCAGTCAGAGTCAGCATTGGAAATGAAGGATGTCCCGTTGTCCTGGGGACGATAAAAACAGCACTGGGGACACAAATATACAGTGTCTGGGACAGGAGAGAAACTCAGCATCACAAATGAAATGATTCTAAAATAAGTGAAGTGTGTCAGTGTGCGTACTGGTGATGAAGGCAAAGCGTCACTGGGAGGCTGTGTCCACATGGTTTGTGTCAGTCACTCTGTCCACAGAGATTAAAAGCTCGTGTCTCTCACTGCTTCTACAGCGCTCAGGTTTTCTTCCATTGGCTCGCTGCTACTTGGCTTTGTAAAATATCTAATCACTGATTCTTGAGAATTTGGATAAATCATGTCCCACTAAGAAAAATGCTATTTCTGCTGGAAATTTACAACATTTTAATGAATAAAAAGAATCAAGGGCATAATCAGGGGATCCTTTGCACATTTGTAAGGTTCTTTTATAGGTTTATTTTTAATTTGTATTAATTTAATGATTATATGTTGGCCCATACCCTACAAAACCAGTTGTCCTCGGATAGGAGATAATCATTTCAACTTGATTAAAACAACAAAAAGTAATAATTTCATTGAATAATATCTTTACCACATGAAAGAGTACATCATAATATGTATTAAAAACTACAAACGATGGGTTTTGAACAATATTTACTATTATTTTGTGGTTGCTCAAAATGTGTCCCAGATATTTGTCACCACCGTCAGATATTTATTTAAAAAATAATAATAAAAAAACTACAAGGTCAATTACATTCCTGAGGAGCCCTTTTCAAACCTTCAGCTCTACTGCATGCTTCAAGACCGCTCAGGCTCCTGGAAGTTTTCTATTTTCTCTTAAATCTCTTCATATTTTTGGACACTGCTACTGTCACAACCATAAATTGTCAACACCGTCACTTCTGTATAAAAAATATTAAATTAGATTATGGAACAAATGTATACTTTTTAAGAAGAGGTCTGATGCAGGTAGCAACAGGGCGAAAACAAGCTGGCTAATGTGAACAACTCATGCTTATCATGTGAAAGAGCAGGTTTTTGTCTCCACCGTCAGACGTCACCACCGTCAGGTTTTCTGTGTGACGGTGATGACTGAAGTCTGAAAAATGCTTATATCAGAGCTCAGGACTGTTATTTTTTGTACCAAATAGTTCAATAAAGTTTTTAAGCAAGAAGCCATTGACTTGAGTGGTATAAATTTTGGAAATGTATGTTTTAATGAGGCGACTGTCACCACCGTCATATTAGTGTCACCACCGTCAGAGGCAGTTATATTGGTTTTAATAATAATAATAATAATAATAATAATATTACATTTTATTTAAAGGCGCCTTTCAGGACACTCAAGGTCACCGTACAAAAGGACAATAAAAACAATCAATAAAACATAATAATCAATGAAAAACAAAGTGCAATACATAAAACAACAGTAAGGTGCAACAGTAATGTCATTCCAGTCCCAAGATTAAAGTGCATATGCTTGTCTGAAGAGGTGAGTTTTAAGGCGGGATTTAAAGGTAGTGACAGAGTCTAAGTGTTGTATGGTCTGTGGCAATGAGTTCCAGAGGCGGGGGGCCGAGCGGCTGAAGGCTCTCGACCCCATGGTGGATAGGCGAGCAGGTGGGAGGGTTAATTGGATGGAGGAGGAAGACCTGAGAGTACGAGTGGGTATGTTAATGTGAAGGAGTTCAGCAAGATACTGAGGGGCGAGGTTGTTGATAGCCTTGAAGGTGAGAAGAAGGATTTGGAAGGATTTTAAATGAATATGTTTACAATATGTCTCTGTGGTGCTGTTGAGTTATTAAAGTAATAGTCTCTTTAATACAAAAATATGTTTTTCAAATAAAAAAAAAAACATTACGGTGACGGTGTTGACAAAAACAAAGTAGCCTAATAACTGGAAAAACCTATTTTATGAAAAAAATGCAAAATGAGGAGGTTGCACCGGTACATTGCTGAACAGCCAAGACCTTGGCCTATAATGATATACCTTCAGATTTTGTAATTTAACGCACTTTTTTTTTTTTCAAAATTAAAACCTGTTTTATCCAAATTCCCAAGAATCAGTGTAATGTGAGCCGAGCTGCCTGCAGAACTCGCTGCTTTAGACAAGAATACGCTCACAAGGCTGAATGCAAAATGCTTCCATGTTGGATCTCCAACACGGGCTGTTTGCAGAAATCAGCCGGTTCACACGGGCAGCTGTGCACCTCCGTCCACGGCCCAGAGGTTCGACTCTGTGATGCAGAGAAGGCAGGAAAAAATGTAATGCTGCACCAGAAGGAGAGGACTGATGTTGAAAGACAGTGTGTGTGTAAATTTCCATCGGCATACACCAATCAGAGACAGGTTTGCATTTGCACTGCAGTTTGTGATGCATTTATTGATCCAGCAGCAGCAGAAATACAGAAAAAACTGTCACTCAGCCAGTGACCAACAGAATATTGAAAACTGACTGTGGCCAAACACCTTGGGTGATTTCATGTCTTTATTCAGATATCAGTGCAGTGAACAACCAGAACTTCCATGTTGGACCAGAGTGAGTCAGTAAAGTGATGAGTTACTGAAATAAAGTTATTACACCATATGTACTGTGTACAATGAAAAAAAGATCTTGGACAGGGGTTGTTCAGTCTGGGACAGCTGAAGGCAGAATTGGGGACAGCTTCCGGACACTGAGGGAAAAACGTCATTTTGAGCCCTGGGAGTTTAGCAAAGCCCGGTTTAAAAAGAACAGATCAGATTTCAAAGGAAGCAGAGCTCTGCTGCTCAATTAAAAACTGATCCTGATTCAGTTCATCCAAGTTTACAGATTTAAACTTTACTCAGTGGATGACAGTTAAGTGAAGATGCTCACAGGAAAAACAGAGGAACAAGTGATCACATGAAGGTTGAGGACTAAAACCAGCTGGACTCACATGCTGTCAGAAGCCAGGAAGCAGAAAGAGAGAAACCAGTTTGTCTGTTTCCTCTGACAGGGGAACCAGTTTGCTGTGGCTCGCTAACAGTGGCGGTTCTAGACCAATTTTACTGGAGGGGCCTGGCTGGGGCCAGGGGTTTTGTCAGAGGGGCACATTCAACCCGGGGCGAAAAAGACAAAGATTCGAAATGATATCTGATCCCCCCCCCCCCCATAAAACTAGTGATAACCCATTGTACCCAAATTGAATGGTTCAAAATATCACATTTGAGACACAAATATAAGAGACAGAAACAATGGAAACATCCTATTTTTCAGTGCAACCTTAGTGCAGACAAACTCCTCACTTACTACAAAGTCCTGCTTCTAAAATCTTTATCAGGCAGTTTCATCAACATCATCATCACATCTTCATTACACCACTGTCTTCTTATCATCTTCATCAATAAATCATCATCATATTTACACTCTAAAAGCTTATTGTTACCTTGTAACAATAAAATACTGTTCGTGGTAGTCGTTTCTTGCTTCTGACTGCCTCTCGTCGGGTGGTTGGTAACTTTTCGAGCTCGCTGTAGATCACCCAAACTGACCGTTTCCATTTGCAGCGCTCTAAAGCGGCTTTCACATAGCGCGCGCACGGTGCAGCCCTCGGCCGGCGCAGCTAGTCATTGTGGATGTGATCGCGGAGCGCGAGGGCCGCACTGGTCTGCGTTTATATGATGATTGACATCATGAGATCTGCACTTTTGCAAAGACAATGCAGTATAGTCATACATTTATTATAAAATTCCATGTGAAGTCACACACACAACAGGTAACAGGTGGGAAAAAAATACAGCCTTCATTCATGTAACATAATTTATTTAGAAGCATTAGTTCAGCTAATTCATAAATTAAAGAATGTATTTGCCTATTTACATGATTCATCTGAAGCTGCTGTATTGTCCGCCAGAGAAAAAGTGCACCAGAACGGAAAACTACTTCCTAACGTCTGTTTCGGTCGCGTAGCAACCAGCACCGCATGCTTGCATGCCGTGCATGCGTGCGCCCTACTCTGCACGCGTGTGCACGCTGCTTTGCGCAAGTCTGCGGTACACAGCGCAGAGCCCGAACCGCACGCTATGTGAAAGCCGCATCACAATTTCTAATCTTTGTTCAGAGGGGGGGGGGGTTGCACAGCGGGGTCCAGACTCAGTGTTACGGGGGCACTGGCCCCTGTTGGCCCCTCCTCAGAACCGCCAGTGCTCGCTAACAAGCAGTGAGCTGCTCATCGTGGCTCCACAGACGTTCAAACTTCTCCTCCTCTTCTGAGAAACAGGTTGGGCTGAATAAATGCAGCAGGCCGGACAAATTCTGCAAGATAAAAGAAAACAAAATCATTAGAAAAAAGAGACTTTCTGACTGACAGGACAGTCTGTCTCTGTCTTTGAAGAACTCCATCATTTTGCTTCAAAATGCAGACATTTTCAAAGTTAAAGCCCCTCAAGTGTAAATTAAAGTTAAAACCAGATCATAGTTTAAACTGATCAAACACCAGTTTTGGAGGATCAGGATTAAACTTAATCTAGTTTTAGAGTAGAAACTTAACTGGGGTTTAAAGAGAGATTTAAACTGAACCCGTCTTCATTTTCATGCCGTTTTAAAGGTTGGTGCAAACCGTGATTTAACTGGGTTTAAAAATGAATCCTCGTTGGTGCAGCCCAGCCTCAGGCTCTTTGACCTGGATTTGATTTTGTGTTTGTGTCCAAATCTTAATTTGGAAGTTTAATTCTTTTATTTTTGTGTTGCAGCTGCTGGAGGAGAACATGGTCACCTTTGTGAAGAATGAGCTGAAAAACCTGCAGAGGTCTCTGAGGCCAGATTACCCAGAATGCTCAGAGAGGCACAGGGAGGATGAGGAGGAAGAGCAGAGGAGGAGCAAAGAGTTTTTTCTGCAGATCACACTGCACTTCCTGAGGAGGATGAAGCAGGAGGAGCTGGCTGAGTGTCTGCAGACCAGTAAGGGGGAAAAAATTTTAAATAAAAAAATCTTAGTTTTAGTCTTTTTGCTTCATGATTTTTCTTCTTTGGTTGTGCACTCGACATCCAGCTCTCCTAAACTTTTAAATTCTCTTCCTCATTTCTCAGAAACTTTCACTAGTTAACGAAAAATGTCAGTTTACCAGCCGAGTGAAACAGCCAATCAGATCAAACCAGCTGTGATGCGTCAGGCTGTTGCTTGATGACAGATTATTTCAGCCAATGAGTTTTCCTCCCGGCCAGCAGGGGGCGGCTTGAAGAGCAGCTTCCTTTCCCGTCTCGTCCCGCCGGCTTCCCCGGGACAGTGGCGGCGCTCCGGCTGAGGCAGCGCTGTGTTGTTTGTTAAACTGTGAACTTTATTCTCCCCAAATCTTGATCGGGACGTGCAGCTCTTCATTTGTTCCTGCAGTCTGTTGTTTGGCGGTGGCTGCCTTGTGTCGTCGTCCTCTGATAGCTCATGTTTACAGAAGTGTTGTCATGGCAACGCGTTGACCAATCAGGACGGACAGCCCTTTTAGCTCGAACTAAAAGTTCCTGAAGCAGGGCCCAAATCAGCTTCCAGGAACTTTAACCTGAAACCATATTGTTGCTATAGAAACGATTGCAGAACTCGTAAAACAGCCTTCAGGTCTCGGTACACCTTGCTACATTCTTACAGTCGAACAGGACCAATAGATACATTTACCAGGAAATATTCACATTTCTCATATGTAATACAACATCGTTTTTTTGATGTTTTTGTTTGTTTGTTCATTCAGAAACTGCGGCTGCTCTTTGCCAACGTGAACTCAAATCTAAGCTGAAGAAGAAGTGTGAGTGTGTGTTTGAGGGGATTGCTAAAGCAGGAAACCCAGCACTTCTGAATCAGATCTACACAGAGCTGTACATCACAGAGGGAGGGAGTGGAGAGCTCAATGAGGAACATGAGGTCAGATGGATTGAAACAGCATCCAGGAAACCAGACACACAAGAAACAACAATCACATGTGAGGACATCTTTAAACCTTTACCTGGAAGAGATCGGCCAATCAGGACAGTGATGACAAAGGGAGTGGCTGGCATTGGGAAAACAGTCTTAACACAGAAGTTCACTCTGGACTGGGCTGAAGACAAAGCCAACCAGCATGTCCACTTCACATTTCCATTCACTTTCAGAGAGCTGAATCTGCTGAGAGGGAAAAAGTTCAGCTTGGTGGAACTTCTTCATCACTTCTTCACTGAGACCAAAGAAGCAGGAATGAGCAGGTTTGAGCAGTTCCAGGTTGTGTTGATCTTTGACGGTCTGGATGAGTGTCGACTTCCTCTGGACTTCAACAACAACCAGATCCTGACTGATGTTACAGAGTCCACCTCAGTGGACGTTCTGCTGACAAACCTCATCAAGGGGAACCTGCTTCCCTCTGCTCGCCTCTGGATAACCACACGACCCGCAGCGGCCAATCAGATCCCTCCTGCATGTGTTGACATGGTGACAGAGGTGAGAGGCTTCACTGACCCACAGAAGGAGGAATACTTCAGGAAGAGATTCAGAGATGAGGAGCAGGCCAGCAGAATCATCTCCCACATCAAGACGTCCCGAAGCCTCCACATCATGTGCCACATCCCAGTCTTCTGCTGGATCACAGCTACAGTTCTGGAGGACGTGTTGAAGACCAGTCAGGGAGGAGACCTGCCCAAGACCCTGACTGAGATGTACATCCACTTCCTGGTGGTTCAGTCAAAAGTGCAGAACATCAAGTATCATGGGAGAGGTCAGACAGATCCACTGTGGACTACAGAGACCAGGGAGATGATCCTGTCTCTGGGAAAACTGGCTTTTGAGCAGCTGGAGAAAGGCAACCTGATCTTCTATGAAGCAGACCTGGCAGAGTGTGGCATTGATATCAGGGCAGCCTCAGTGTACTCAGGAGTGTTCACACAGATCTTTAAAGAGGAGTGTGGGCTGTACCAGGACAAGGTTTTCTGCTTCGTCCATCTGAGCCTTCAGGAGTTTCTGGCTGCTCTTTATGTCTTTCTGACATTCATCAACTCTGGAGTCAATCTGTTGATACAAAAATCAACCTCCAGGTGGTCTACAGGGTTAAAGAAATCCAAACTAAAACAAAAACATCTCCTCCGGAGTGCTGTGGACAAGGCCTTACAGAGTCCAAATGGACACCTGGACTTGTTCCTGCGCTTCCTTCTGGGTCTTTCACTGCAGACCAACCAGACTCTCCTACGAGGCCTGATTACACAGATAGGAAGTAGTTCACAGACCAATCAGGAAACAGTCCAGTACATTAAGGAGAAGATCCAGGACAGTCCCTCTCCAGAGAGAAGCATCAACCTGTTCCACTGTCTGAATGAGCTGAATGACCATTCTCTAGTGGAGGAGATCCAACAGTACTTGAGTTCAGGAAGTCTCTCCACAGACAAACTGTCTCCTGCTCAGTGGTCAGCTCTGGTCTTCATTTTACTGTCTTCAGAAGAAGATCTGGATGTGTTTGACCTGAAGAAATACTCTGCTTCAGAGGAGGCTCTTCTGAGGCTGCTGCCTGTGGTCAAAGCCTCCAAGAAATCTGTGTAGGTTCATTTAGAATTGGATATATTTAATACTTTAACTTTGGTGAACTATAGGTGAATTTTATTACGTGAGAAAAAAATTGATATTTTCAAATTTATCTTGTTCTTCACTAATTCCTCAGGCTGAGTGGCTGTAATCTGTCAGAGAGAAGCTGTGCAGCTCTAGCGTCAGTTCTCAGCTCCCAGTCCTCTAGTCTGAGAGAGCTGGACCTGAGTAACAACCAGCTGCAGGATTCAGGAGTGAAGCGTCTCTCTGCTGGACTGGAGAGTCCACACTGGAGACTGGAGGCTCTCAGGTAAGACCCAGTATTTCTTTTGTTCCTCCGAATGTTTTTACACATTTGTCCAAATGGACTTCCTGACCGGAAAAGAATGTTGACTTTTAGCTTTAATTTAAGGGTTTGAACAAAACTCTGGTGCTTACTGTTTTTTAATTACAGGCAGATTTTTACACTGTCACCCCAATTTCAGAGTCTAAAAACTGATGGGACAAATTATATATAACATACATGACTATAATTATAAGGATTATATTGAATATTTGGAGGAAAATCCTTTGCAAACCATTGATGTGGCTACTCCTAAAGCTGTTGTCTGTTGGACTCTGTTGGATCTTTAGAAGGTTCTAAGTAGAGCTTCAAAATGCAAAAAGAAGAAATGGCAGTGAGACCAAAAAAATTGAGTAAGCAATTTATTGCAAACAACATTAAACTGAAATAGGCTGTTCATCAGCTGATCAAAAGTTTAAGACCACAGTCTTTAAAAGCCCAAATCTTGGCAAAAAAAGTGGATTCAGTGTCATTTTCTGTCAGGTATCCACACTGTCATGACCTCCTGATGGCAAAGGCAAAAAAGCTTTCTCTCCTTGAACGCGGTCGGATTGTTGAGCTGCATAAGCAAGGCCCAACAACAAGGCCTCTCGCAGCGTGCCATTGCTGCTGAGGTTGGGCGCAGTAAGACAGTCATTTTAAACTTCTTAAAAGATCCTGTGGGTTATGGAACAAAAAAGTCAAGTCGTAGACCCCAAAAACTTTCACCGGCCCTGAGCCGGAGGATCCAATTGGCTGTCCATCAAGACACGGGACGATCCTCGGCCCAAAGTAAGCTTGTCACCGGTGCCAACTGCAGTCCCATAACCATCAGACGGCATCTGCGAGAGAAGGGTTTTAAGAACCAAAAATGTCTTCAAAGGCCTCGTCTCCTTCAATGGCACCAATCCTTACCACCTGTGGTCTATCTACCAGGAAGTCCAGGATTCAGTTCTGGGTGGTATTCCAAGGTCTGCCAACTTCCCAGTCAGTTTCATTGGTATTGAGGGCTGAGCTGTAATCCAGGAACAGTAAGCATGCGTATGTGCTGCTAGCATCCAGATATTGAAGCACTGAGTGGAGGGCCAGAGCCACTGCATCGTCTACTGATCTGTTGGGGCAGTATGCAAACTGCATGGGGTCTACTTTGTCAGGAACCACAGAGTTGATGGATTGGAGAACCAGTTTTTCCAGACACTTCATGGCTATTGGTGTAAGTGCCACTGGTCTGTAGTCATTCATGATGGATGTGTTTGATTTTTTGGGAACAGGGACTATCACAGAAGATTTAAAGATGCGAGGCACAGTTTCCAGCATGAGGGAAGTGTCAAAGATGTCTCTGTACACCCCTGCCAGTTGCTCAGCACAAGCTTTCAGGATTCTTGGTGCCACCCCATCAGGTCCCACAGCCTTACGGGGATTGACGCTCTTGAATGACCTCACCACCTCTGTGTGACACCTGGGGCTCTAGTTTCGCTGACCGGGCGAGGCGGGGGCGCAGCTGCACTTCACCAACTGGGTGTGGCCAGGTGGATTTTGCAAGTTTGGCACGCTGTACGCACTGGTACTTGTACTCCGCTGTCCCTCCTACTGGCGGAAGGGAGGAGAGAAGGCGTGGAGTGGGTTTGACACAGCCGATTCACTTTAAACCAATCAAATGAGCCCCTGTCCTCGCCTTTAAAATGCGCTGTGCAAAGGTGTAATGAACGTTTACACAATTGACATGGAGGTCTACTGCCACAGGTAGAGCGGAGTTGGTGTAGTGGACGTCTGGCTGACCGCCGTGCAGTGCACGCGCGTCACCAAAACCTCACAGGCAGGTTTCCAGAATGTCAGGCACATTAACAATGCAATAGATGCCCACAAAAACCACTAGCTCTGCGCGGGGTTCGCCTCACTGCGCCACCCTGCACTGTGCTGGGAAACTAGAGCCCCTGGAGTGCAGTCTCCTCAGGGTTGCATGGGGACTTTAAGGCGGTGTCAAAATTTTCCCTGTCAAATCTTGCATAGAAACTGTTCAATGTGTGTGGTTGTATGGCGTCACAGACCTCTGCACTGCTGGAGTTTGTCCTGTAATTTGTGAATGACTGTATTCCCTGCCACATACCTCTTGTGTTGTTGTCCCTGTAGCAGCTTTCAAGCCTCTTAGAGTATGTCCTCTTGGCGGCTCTGATGGATTTTTGGAGCTTGTAGCAGGCATGTTTATACTCTCTGGTGTCTCCTGATTTGAAAGCTGTGCACCGGTTCCTTATCTTGCTGTGTACATCCGCATTGAACCAGAGCTTCTGATTTTGATATAGACGAAGGGTACAGGAGGGGACACAGGTGGAGGTGCACCAATTAATATAACTGCTTACAGTGTCCGTGTACTCATGAGTGTCACTGGTGGTCCTTGAAGATTTCTGATGACTGATGTCTGTGGCCTCTAAGCAGCCTTACACCTCCTCCAGTGCACTGTCAGTCCACTGTTTCACAGATCTCACAGTGACAGAGTTTGCTTTCAGCCTTGTGGTGTAAGTTGACCTGAGCAGGACAGAAAGATGGTCAGATTTACCAAGGTGGGGTTTGGGAACAGCAGAATAAGCACGCTTAATGTTGCAGTAGCAGTGGTTCAGAGTGTTGTTTCCTCTGGTGGGGAAATTAACAAACTGGTGGAGTTTAGGGATTCTTCAAATTCAAATACCTTTTATTGGATTATGTATCCAACCCACCTCACAGTACAATGTGTGCCTATATTTTCAGCATGAGGGACGCAGTGAGAATCAAACCAGTGTCCCTGGTATTGTTAGTGCTGCATTCAGCTCAGTGAGCTACAGCAGCATGCAGAGCTCACTGTCAGCTTGCTTTTAGATAAGGCTGTCATGAAGAAAGATTATTATCACTATTAGCAGCATGACGGCAGTGTCCCAGGAAAAGTGACAACTATGACACTTTCTTCTGTTTTAATGTCCATCCAGGCTGAGTGGCTGTAATCTGTCAAAGAGAAGCTGTGCAGCTCTGGCCTCAGTTCTCAGCTCCCAGTCCTCTAGTCTGAGAGAGCTGGACCTGAGTAACAACGACCTGCAGGATTCAGGAGTGAAGCTGCTCTCTGCTGGACTGGAGAGTCCACACTGCAGACTGGAGGCTCTCAGGTCAGGAACGGAGAACTCAAGAGCTTTCAAACTGGACTAAATGAAAACACAAAGCTGATCACACATTTGAATATTTGTCTGAATGAACCCAGCTAATTTCAGATTAGTGTGCTGATGAAAAAGTCCAACATGTATGTGTATCAGACTGTGTTGTTGTTGTTGGTGTGTCCATGTGCAGGCTGTCAGGCTGTCTGCTCACACAGGAAGGCTGTGCTTCTCTGACCTCAGCTCTGAGCTCCAACCCCTCCCATCTGAGAGAGCTGGACCTGAGCTACAATCATCCAGGAGACTCAGGAGTGAAGCTGCTCTCTGCTGGACTGGAGGATCCAACCTGGAGACTGGAGGCTCTCAGGTATGGAGAGACACACACAATGTCTTCTAGAGGCCTGAGGGATATTGTCTCATGTTGAATGGTGGATATGAGTGATGTGGTCTGCTAAATCCTTCATAGGGAAGGTTATTTACTGCCCATGTTTCCATCCTCAAAGAGAATCTGCTGCTCTGACTCTGTTTCTTCCTCCAGGGTGGACCATGGTGGAGAGCAGAGGTTGAAACCAGGCGTGAGGAAGTGTAAGTGTGGATTTAGTTTGATTCCTGAGCACAAAGCAGCAAACATTCAGCTGTTTAGATGGTGTAGCTGCAGCTTCTGCTGTTTGTTCTCAGCTGCTTTTAATGTTGAACCAAAAATCATTTAGTTGCTGCACGAAAATAAACACCGTCTTTATTCCCTGATCCTCATTTGGCTGTTTCATTTTTATCAACTGATTTTTATTCATTTGATCACAACTGACATCCACAAAGTAAAAATGGCCATGCTTGTATCATCCTAACTGAGTGGTATCCATCTCTGTAATGAAATGTCTAACATGTGGAAGTTGTGTGTTTCCAGCGTGGATGTTGTGGGGAAACAGAGGCAGACAACTTCTCTGCTTGACTTGGCCAACTGGCGTGTTGTTTGTTGCAGTGCTAACACGTGTTGCTGCTCAGTAACATGGAGCCGTAACACGCACCACAAACTGCTTTTATACCGCCACAAGGAGTTAGCTGTTACTATGGCAACACACTTAGCTCTTAAAGTGAACGAGTAACACAGAAAGGCACAAAACAGAACTGAACATGTTGAACCTTACAACAAATGACAGGCCAATTATAATGAATTATGACCACAGTTCTGTTATGTGTCTGCTAGGAAACTGTAATAATAATGATAATAATGATAATAATAACAATAACAATAATAACAATAACAAAACAACAATAAGAATAATGCCAATTATGGTAATGCTAATAATAGAAATAACAATAATAACAACAATTATTATTAAGCATTATTACACGAGAGGGTGTGCTTGACTGTTATTATTTTCAGGACTGTGATGCGGCCAGCGTTAGCATGGCTGAAGAATATACAACTATTCCCAACAAAATAAAATGTATAATCAAAATGTATTCATACTGTGGGAATTTCTCTCTCAAAATATCAAAGTTTTTTGCTAGTATTCTCTCCGTTTCAGTGGAAATACATGCGATCTGACGTTAACTAGTCCTTGTCACCCAGCCAACTTGGGCTTATCATGTTTTCTAGACATCGTGATTTTCCCATTGTGTCACTCCAACTTAATGTCAGCTCCAATTAATGTGGCTGAGCAGCAAAAGTAACAACAGTAAGCAGTCACATTAAGGCTAAACATAGTTGTATAATCACCTTTTCAGGCTGTTATCAATTTACCTCTGAAATAAAGATGACAGTTTTCACAGATGTGTTGATTCATTAAATGTTCATTTCAATGTACAGATGCAAACAAATTTACAAATTAATTAAATCAATGATTGATTGATTGATTGACTGATTGAATTGTTTTATTTGGTGCTTTGAAGGAAGTACATAGTATCACATCACATCACTGTTCAGGAGTATGTGGCACCAAAAGGTTTGGGCTGTAAGCCAAGGCTTATGTGGGCCCACCCTATCTAAATCATAGCAAGTCAAAGTCAATATTTAAAGGAATGTTGATGTATAGAAATCTGAAAGAAAACTTTTTTTGTGTTTCTATACAAACAATTTTGAGAAACAATAAAGACAATATATTATTAGACATAAGCTTCTACATTATTCGAAAGAAAAGAACAAGTAAGACAGTTTAATCGTTTGCTGTAACATCGAACCGAAGGCTTGTTCTGGATTTATGCCTAGATACATACATACTTACATACAAACATACATTCATACATACATTCATACATACATACATACATTCATACATACATACACACACAGTACATACATACAAAAGTTTTTTGTACATATGGGCTCCTCGAAGTTGGTACTGTGATTCTCTGCTTTCAAATAATCCCTGAATACAGGATGGAAGTAAGTTTTTATGTGCCTTGTACATAAATATTAATGTGTTGAGATCTGCTAGATCTTCTAGCTCGAGAATATTATTTCTAAGAAAAAGTGGATTTGTTGGGGCAAGATAGTGAGTATGGTTTATGATTCTAATGGCCTTTTTTGTAAGATGAAAAGTGGATTAACTGTTTTAAATGTATGTCCCCATATCTCTATGCAGTAGGTGAGAGAGTGAAGTATAAGTGAGTAGTATAGAGTGCATAGAGAATTTGTATTGACAAAATATTTAACTTTATATAATATTGCTATTGTTTTTGAGATTTTAGTTTTTGTATTTTTAATGTGTTCTTTCCAGCTAAGACAACTGTCTATGATCATTCCTAGAAATTTTATATGATAGACTCTTTCAATTTCAACGTTGTCTATTGTATTTTTTTATTTCCAAATATAATATATTTAGTTTTACTCAGACGAAGTGACAACTTGTTTGCATCAAACCATTGTTTGAGAGTTTCTAGCTCTTTTTCAGTTTTAAGCATGAGTTGTTCAAGATTTTTCCCAGAGCTGTGTAGACTAGTATCATCTGCAAATAAAATGCATCTCAACATTGGCAGTGATTTGCAGATATCGTTGATATATAAAATAAAAAGTTTTGGGCCCAACACAGATCCCTGTGGGACTTCATGTGTGCTTATTTGAGATTCTGAATCAGTATCATTTATACGTACATATTGTTGTCTTTCATGAAGGTAACTTTCAAGCCATGAGTGGGCAACTCCTCTAATTCTGTATCTCTCTAATTTTTTTTAAAAAAGTATTTTATGATCGATAGTGTCAAATGCTTTTTTTAAGTCTATAAAAACACCCATTGTATACTCCCTGTTGTCAACACCTCCTGACAACATTGATATCTATCTACAAAGCTGTCAAGCCTTGCAACAAATGATTTTTATAAAATCTTTGAAAATTGGGAAAGCAAGGATATGGGTCTATAATTGGTAAACTGATGCTTATTGCCACTTTTGTGAATGGGTATTATTTTTGCAATCTTCATATTTGTGGGGAAAATGCCAGTTCTAAAAGAAATGTTACAGATGTAGGCAAGTGGTGTGACAATAGCTTCCATTATGGTCTTTATCAGGGTCATATCAAGATCTGTGCTGTCGGTAGATTTACAACTGTCAAAATTTCATTTTCATCTACTCTGCTAAGAAAAAATGAATGAGGGTTTAGTTTTATTTTTGTATAACCTATGCCACCACCATTTGTTGGTTCTGGTATCTGATTCGCAAGGCTTGGACCAACATCAGCAAAAAAAAAAAAAAAACTATTGAATCCATTGGCAATATCCTTAGTATTATTTATGGTAGTATTATCCTTATTAAAGTACCTAGGAAATTCACTTCTAGCTGTGTTTTTATTAATGATGGTGTTTAAAGTTTTTCAGGTAGCTTGGATGTTGCCTCTATGTTTTTCCAGTTCTTTGTGGTAGTATTTTTTTTTTTTTTTTTTTTCAGTCTGATGATATTGGTGAGTTTATTTTTGTATGTCTTATATCTTATATATCTCTGCTTTAGGAATGTCTTGTATAGCCTAGGCAATGGCCTAGGCAACTCATAAAGAATGAACAAATGAATAACAATCAATATGCTAATTAATAACTGATAACATTAACACATTAATAACAAGAACAGAGTTATAGCCGCACATCTCTGTGGAAAATCTGTCAGGTACTGCCTGTGGTGCTGAATCTGCTGAGGCTAGGCCTGTCACGATATGCGATAAGTCGGTTAATTGGACGGTAAATTTAAATGAAGTCGGTAACTTTTCTGACAGCAATTTGTTGCCACATTCATGCATGTTTGTTTTCCTCGTCTCTCTCTGCCAAAGAGAGCAGACGACAAGAGCGTTCACTGTCGAGCCTTGTCTGTCAGTGAGGTGAGCTGGTTCATCTGGTTCAGAGAACGAGAACTACATCCCAAACCAAACGCACCAACAGCCCCCGTGTGGGAATGTTTTGGATTCAAATGAGAGAGGGGAGCCCAGTAACCTGAGGCCTGTATCACGAAGCAAGCTTAGTTTTCACTGGATTACTCAGACCTATCCGGATACACTCTTTGAGATCATGGTGATCAGGGATAACCGGTATCACGACGCTGGTTATCAACTTGCTCATTCGACCTAGGTTTGCCTCATCAAGAGCTGTGAACGTGCACGTATAAGAGGCGGGTTCCGAGGCAGCCGACCAATCACAAACATGAGCGACAAGGAAAAACGCACAGCGTATGTCACGGCGCAGGAGCAGCGTGTTATACTGGAAAAGTTTGAGGAGGAAAAAAAAATTTACATAGTAAATCGAACACCGCGGCCGCCGCGAAGAGAAGCCAGAATGCGTGGCAATGTATTGTCGACCGCATAAATGCACAAGTTACACATCGATGGCGCAAGTAGTCCACATCTGACGCTGAAACCCATGAACTCACTGCACTGCACAGATGTGCTGCGTGTATGACAAGTATAGTTTAATTCCTCCAGGTGTGACCCCTCAGGGATTAAAAGAATGTGGAAGCAAGTAAAAGTGCTTTATGTAATCAAGTTTTAATGTTGTAAACTTTATGTGCTGTTTATTGTTTTTAATGTACTGTAACTATGCTGCTGCCCTCTTGGCCAGGTCTCCCTTGAAAAAGAGATCTTTGATCTCAATGGGACTAACCTGGTTAAATAAAGGCTATAATAATAATAATAATAACAATAATAATAATAATAATAATAATAATAATAATAAAAATAAAACAGAAGAACATCATTGCATTTGGTAAGATTGCCTTTATCGTTATCGTCAGCCTGCTTCGCGATGGTGAAGTTAGTCATGGCCAGGTACTTGATGATTTTTATATCCTGGTGCGATTAATTATTCCTTAAAATAAATGTCTCTAAAACAAAGGAGGTCTGTATCGATTTTAGACGTCCGTCCCCAGCTCCTCAATGTAGTGTGGTCCATAACCAGCCAGTTGAACTGGTGAACAGCTACAAATATCACGGCACTATAATTGATAAAATGCTCAAATTTGATGTGAAGTGTGATATGCTTTGTAAAAAAGGTCCGCAATGCCTCTTTTGTCTAAGGAAGCTCGCCAAATTCCAGGAGATACAAGCCTGATGAAAATGTTTTATAGTGGTTTTATTGAGTCTGTCATTTCCTTTTGCATCCTTTGTTGGTAATGGAAACCTTGCTAGCAAGGACAAAAACTCCCTAGGGAGAATTGTGCATGTTGCTTCCAAAGTAGCTGGGGTGTAGTTCAGCAGCCTGGACGAAATTTTTAACATTCACGTGCTTAAGAAAGCAAAGTCCATTCGTAGGGATGTTACCTACCTCCTTAACCACGAATATAAGCTTCTTCCTTCTGGCTTCCGCCTAACTGTTCCCACAGCTACTAAAAACAGATATACATTTTCCTTTGTGCCTCTCTCCATCCGGGCTTTAAACGCTGTAGAGAAGAGGAGGTAATTGCACCGTGGTTCTTGTTGCTGCAACTGTGTAGCTGGTTGGTATCTATTCACTGATTAATTTATTCCTCTTTGTATTGTAACTGTGCACTTGGTGAATCGGATGTAATTCACTGCTCGTATCATCATGCATGTTTTTTTTTATGTTTTTATGTCTAAATCTGACTAAATGTGATCTGCTGCAAACCAAATCGCCCTTTAAGGGACAAATCAATAAAATGAATCTGAATCTTAATGATCTCTCATTTCTGTTTTCCTCTCCTACAGAGTGTCAGCTCTGTATAGCAGGCAGCTGTTAGCCAGGCTGAAGTGCTGCTTCACATTAATATTACAGCCTCTCTCTCATACAGAGAGTTGTCAAAATGTTACGGATATGACTGGTCAAAGAAAATCCTTTAATGCCGTAATGCTCTCCTCATTTGGACTCGTCGTTCAATGGGATCGTCAATGATTGGGCAGGCCACGGTTTGATTGAGCTGATTGGCCAGGGGGCGGTGCTTTATGTAGGATTCAATCCTCCGATCAGAGGTGAACCAGCTTTGTGATACAGAAAATCCGGAGTTGAGCCTGAGGTTATCTCGCTAACGCCTTAATCCCGCTTCGTGATACAGGCCTCTGGACGTATCACTGCGCTGCGTTTTCAAACTGTCCAAACTAAAAGGGGGAATACCAGCAATTTCAATGCACAGCTAAAGCACAACCAGCCCGCCCAGTGTTCCCAGTTAAGAAAAAAACACAAGCCAAGTTTTTTATATTGTTTTTGGTTTTTATTCAAGTGCAATTTTTGATAAGAGAGTCCATTTCAACGTTTTTGGTGTGTGTGTGTGTGTGTGTGTGTGTGTGTGTGTGTGTGTGTGTGTGTGTGTGTGTGTGTTTTATTACAGTGCACTTTTTGTTTTCAGGGCCAGTTGGTCAATTTTTTCGTATTCATAAGGTCTTTATTTATATTTTGGTATTTTTACGTGTTATTTATTTTGTATATTTAATTTTGTTTACATTTTAAATATTATTGTTGAGTAAATGTTTATTTATCTTTAAAAGGGTGTATTTGCATCATTATGTCTTTATTATCATATAAGTTTAAAGAATGGTCTGAAAATGTCAAAATTACAAAAATAATAAAAATGGTCTCAAAAGCACAATATTACGCAATATTATCGCTTATGGTAATCATTTCTGACGCAATTAATCACACAGGAAAATTTGTTATCGTGCCAAGCCTAGCTGAGGCATTTCATTTTCTTTATTATAGAAATTAAAGCTCCATAAAATTCACGGAGGATCTTGTTTAGCTCTTCTTTCCTTACAGGTGAGAAATCAGCTGTTTGCCCGGTGTTTGTCAGGTAGTCTTGTAGACATTTGACGGCCCAAGACGTTGACCGGGCCGTACCGGCTTCATTTCTTGACCTCTCCAGCTGATCCAGCTCTTCACTCGTCACTCTCGCGTATCTCTCCTTTTTCTATTCTGTCTTGTCTTCCTCGCTCAGCCATTTATCCAAACTTAGGTCGCCAAAGAAATCAAAATTGACAACAAAACGGTCCATTATGCAGGCGAACAAAGCTGACAGCGGCTTTTGGTGTGGGTTTCAGTGAAACGTTTTGTGTTGCCATGGAAACCACACAGACTCAGGCAATAAGATATAGGCGGAGTAATATTTTCAGTGATGAGGTATTTTTCATTTGAGCACGGTTAGCCCTGCAGTCATGCTCATTTGAGCTCATTCTAAACGTCTGATTGACCAATCAGATTGCTCGGTCGGATCTACGTGTTGTATAATCATTATTATAATTATTATTGTAATTATTTCGCACTTTTCAAAACAAGGCCACAAAGTTTTTCTTTATATAGCATGATATAATAGGATAAAACATAACCTACAACGTGTATAATTAAAAAAGCTGAAATTAAATTAATGAAAAAACAGACAAAAAAAAAAATGATTTGCCATAAAAACCTTTTGTTTTCCATATAAACAGCTCTGGCATCATGAACGTGTTAAACGATTGACTTGAAACTGTTAATAAAGCAACAGATAACAAAGACAACAGGTGTGTTAGATAACAATCTGCTGGTGTTTTGTGTCTTGTTCTCTCCATCAGATTCCTGTGAACTCAAACTGGACACAAACACAGCACACAGAGACCTCGTCCTGTCTGAGGACAACAGGAAGGTGGCAGCAGTGAGACAGAAGAAGCCATATCCTGATCACCCAGAGAGGTTTGACTACTGGGAACAGATCCTGTGTAGAGATGGTCTGACTGGTCGCTGTTACTGGGAGGTCAAGTGGAAAGGAGGAATTGATATCGCAGTGACTTACAGAGGAATCAGTAGGAGAGGAGACGGTGATGACAGCAGGTTTGGACGGAACAAAAACTCCTGGAGTCTGATCTGCTCTGATGAAAGTTTCTCTGTCAGGCACAACAACATCTGCACACCCATCCCTGTCCCCCCCTCCTCTAACAGAGTGGCAGTGTATCTGGACTGGCCTGCTGGCTCTCTGTCCTTCTACAGCGTCTCCTCTGACACACTGATCCACCTCCACACCTTCACCTCCACATTCACTCAGCCTCTGTACCTGGGCTTTGGGTTTTGGTTTGGGTTAGGTTCCTCAGTGTGTGTGTGTCAGATGAAGTGAGAATCGCCTCCTGTGTGGAGAAACACTTCTAACATCACACAGTTAACCTGCCTGGCAACATCCAATCAGCTCACTGCATTTTAAGAACTTTAGCAGCATCGATTTTCATGACAAGTTGCCGCCACAGAGAGATTCATAACACGCTGCTCGTTCTGTCATGATGGGAGTATCAATAAAGTTATTCAATGCTTTCCTCAAAGATCATTTCTTAAATCACAAATTGACAAAAGTCATTAGATCACTTTGATATTTCACATTTACTCTCTGAAGTTTTTTCTTTTCCCTGCATTTTATTTTTTGCTCATTGTAACTTATTTTGATTTGATTTTTATTCCAAATATACTATACTATATATTTACAGAATTTTTTCAGATGAAAAATGTTAAATCTGAATTTCATGTTATTGACCTGAACTTAATTCAATAAAGGGAAAAAAAAAGTGACAAATGCTGTATTAAAATTCATTGTTATGAACAAAATAATGAAAGAAAAGCTCATCCAAGAGTCTACATCCATGTTAGTGACGTCCAGAAATCCATCCATTACCACGCTGCAGTCATGTGACCTTTCCTCATTAGCATAAGTTGCATAAATTTTGTACAAATTAGATCAAAATCAGCAGATGACCATGTTTTCAGATTACTTCATTTTTATTATTATTATTTTTTTTTTTTTCTGGACATCACCAACATGGAGTTAGACTCTCAGATCACCTTTACAAGCGAAATTATAGTCATTTCCAGTTTTTATGATTAGCTCCTTATGCTAATTACTCAAATTACCCAGCATGCAACTTTTAGCAGCCGAGTCTCCTCTGCTAAGCCTGTAGATGACATGTTAAAAGTTCATAGAAAACAACATTTCTTGGGCCAGTAAATTTCCAGTCAATGAATGGCATCGTCCCAATGCAACAAGTGAGAAAAACCAAACCCCGAACCCGAACCCAGTTCACATGAAACACAATGGGCCCTATCTTGTGCCACCCGCTATCCGCTGCCACTACCCGCTACCCACAAATTGCGGATTTAGGAACTTCCGCTATCCCTAAACGGTATCTTGCGCCACCCGCTACCCGCTATCTGTTATGCCGACTGCATCATTTGCGCCTGGAGGTGTGTCCGTGGGCGTGTTTCATGCGCTATCCCTAAAGTTGCTATCTTGCGCACACACTTTAGGGATAGCGGATAGCGGGTGGTCCTGACTGAGTTTGGGCTGTTACTAGAGCGCGCCCAGGCGGCTTCAATGCGCGCCCCGACGGAGCCTCGCCACGCACATGGTCGGACTGATACCGGGACGCCTCCGGAATGGACTGAGTATATTACTCATATAGACTGTTTAGAGGAAAGACTGTTTTAATTGGACACTTACGCCAGCACGTTTTATTGTTTTATCATAAGCAAGCAGCTGTGCTATATTTTTATTTTTAATATTTTATTTGCCCAATCTACCTTGTCAATAAATTAGTTTACACATAGTTCCACCTCTGCCTCTTGTGTGTGTGTGGTGTGGCCCGGGGATTTTACTCAATCAGTACAACCTTGTGACACGTCCACTTGGACACATGTGGCTCCACCTCCCGAATTAACTCGCCTATAATATAATATATAATATGTATATAAAGCCAACTTGCTTTAGCCTCAGTAGAAGCCCTGAGAAAATCTACCTCCCTCTCTCCATCGCGGGTTTAGGATTTAGGATTTAGGATAGCGCATCCTGCCCTTAAAGGCAATGGCACCTGGCACACTGATTGGTGTAACTGGCGTAACGCCCAAAACACGCCTATGCATAATATAGTGGGTAGCGCAGGTGTTTTGCGGATAGCGGGAGGTGCACAAGATAGCAACTTTTACGGGGGAACGCCTCTTCCTAAATCCTAAATCCGCAAAGAGAGGGTTTAGGGAGTCTGGCGCAAGATAGGGCCCAATGTGTTGTCCTTGACATTTTGTTCAAAGAAACCCAGGCCTGCTTTGTTTTTAATAATTATTTTTATTGCTTTCATCAACAGTATTCCTCTACTTCACAAGGTCTTAGACCACACTCACACTCACCCTCATACTCATACCCTTACACATACACCCACACATTTACCCACTTAACGTAAGTACCTTCCTATCCCATAGGTCAGTCCATACAGTTGTGTTCAAAATAATAGCAGTGTGTGTAAAAAAGTGAGTAAAGTCCATAATTCTTATAATAGCTTTAATTTCCATACACACAAATGCATTGGGAACACTGCACATTCTATTCCAGATCAAAACATGAAGAAAAATGTATCAAATATGTTATTACTCTACAGAAAGTGAAGAAAAAGGAATATTAGGCTGTTCAAAAAAATAGCAGTCTGCATTTTTCTTTACAAACTCAAACATTTACTGTATAAACTGAAAAATGCTTGAAGATTTAGCTTTCCTGTGAATCACTGAACTAATATTTAGTCGTATAACCATGGTTTCTGAGAAATGCTTCACATCTGTGTTGCATGGAGTCAGCCAGCTTCTGGCACCTGTGAACAGGTATTCCAGCTCAGGACGATTGGACTACATTCTACAATTCCTCTGCATTTCTTGGTTTTGCCTCAGAAACAGCATTTTTGATGTCACCGCACAAGTTTTGTATTGGATTAAGGTCCGGGTTTGGGCTGGTCACTCCACAACGTTAATCTTGTTGGTCTGGAACCAAGATGCTGCTCGCTTATTGGTGTGTTTGGGGTCGTTGTCTTGTTGAAACACCCATTTCAAGGGCATTTCCTCTTCAGTTTAAGGCAACATGACCTCTTCAAGTATTTTGATGTATTCAAACTGATCCATGATCCCTGGTATGCGATAAATAGGCCCGACACCATAGTATGAGAAACATCCCCGTATCATGATGCTGGTGACACCATGCTTCACTGTCTTCACAGTGTACTGTGGCTTGAATTCAGTGTCTGGGGGTCGTCTGACAAACTGTCTGCGGCCCCTAGCCCCAAAAAGAACAGTCTTGCTTTCATCAGTCCACAAAATGTTGCGCCATTTCACTTGAGGCCAGTCAATGTGTTCTTTGGCAAATTGTAACCTCTTCAGCACGTCGTTTTTGCAACAGTGAGACTTTGCGGGGGCTTCTTGCCCATAGCTTGGCTTCACATACGCCTCTTCTAATTGTTAGAGTACTCACAGGTAACTTTAGACCTTCTTTGTTCTCCCTGGAGCTGATCATTGGCTGAGTCTTTGCCATCTGGGCTATTCTTCAATATATTCGAATGGTAGCTTTCTGTTTTCTTCCACGTCTTTCTGGTTTTGGTTGCCATTTTAAAGCATCTGAGATCATTTTAGCTGAGCAGCCTATCATTTTCTGCACTTCTTTATATGTTTTCCCCTCTCCAATCAACTTTTTAATCAAAGTACGCTGTTCATCTGAACAATATCTGGAACGATCCATTCTACTCAGATTTTCAGAGAAATGCACCATAACCAGCATGTACAACATTTGCTGCCTTCGTCCTTGAATAAGGGCCACCTGTTTGACACCTGTTTTTTCACAGAATGAATGACCTCACTAATTGAACTCCCAACCCAGTCTCCATGGGGAAATGTCAGCCTTTTACGTTTCTGCAAACTAGGGAAACGTTATCGTATCGACGTTTCCAAGCTCAAATTTGTTACATATCAACATTCAATTGTTATAGTGGCCACTGCGCCCGGGTCACGTGACTTCCAAGTGTCTGACTGCAAAAGGAAGCAAGATGGCGGACATTTCGTTCATTCTCAGTGGAAAATGTAATATTTTAAGGTAGTTTCTGTATTTAAATGTGTTTTGATGACATTTCTAGCGAGAAATATGCACTTTGTTTTCATAATCTGTGTTCAGTGAATGTATACGTTCTCTAGTTTGTTAGTAATCACGATCATTTCGCCCGGACCTGCCAGCAAATGTTGGAATCCAACATCGTTGATCCAACATTGTTGACATCCGTTGCCACGGTGCCATGGTATGACACAAATAGCTTACTGTCCCATAAAAGCCCTTTATTTTCTTGCTTTCCAAGCCGTTTTTATTCCAAAGACAACATATGTTGACGTTTATATTATAAATCTGATTACTTTTAATTTGGATATCTTGCAAACTTGAAGCATTAATATAACTGTCCATGGAACCCACCAACGCGAATAGGCTACTTGATAAAATATCCGAAATAAATCAACATTGTTTGAATGTTTTTTTTCTCTCCCAAACAAAACCAACTAAAGGCAGGGTAATTTATGTTTCGGCTGCGGGAAATGGTTAATATATTTCTTTCAATATTCATTTTTACGACCATTTAAAACCCGGAAGTAAACCAAGCCTGTCCGTCTCCCCCAGCCAAGAAGCTTAGCCTATACTAAAAAAAAAAAAAAAAAATCCGAAATTAAGCAACATCTTAACTTCTTCTTAACATTGGTCATCTAGATGGAGTGTAATTAGCAGTTCGGCTGCAGTAAATATTTTATTATATTCCACCCCCCAGCTCTCGTATGCACTTGTTTACAGCTTATAAAGTTGGTTTCCTGTGCGGGTGGCTGTGATATTTTTTTTTTTTCTTAAGATAGTGAAATCATGTTTTTTCCATGTTTTGACACTAGTCAGTGGCGCCCCCTATTGGTTTGCCATCGGGCATGATAGTAGAGGTCAAGAGCTTTCCAAAAATGTTGACCCCATGTCTCTACCATTTTTTGTTGCTGCACTGTAAGCGCGAGGAGCACGCAATGCGTTATTAGGAGGTCATGCTCATTTCAGATTTCTGTGAGAGCAGGTTAACCCCATGCCTCCCTCCCCAGATTTCCATGGTGACAGTGAGGACAATACTTCCGAGCGGAAGCTACATCAGCGACAGTGGTAGCAGCGTCCATAGCAACAGCCATAGCAACGATAGAAACCTGAAAGAATCTTCGTAATAACTAACAAAGTAAACATCATATACATTAACTGAACGAAGATTTTGGAAATAAAATGCACATTTCCCGCTAGAAATGTTATCAAAATGCATTTGAATGCGTAAGCTCTCTTAAAATATTGCATTTTCCACTGAGAATAAAAGGAATGTCCGCCATTTATTTTGTTTTCACAGTAAGACCAGCCTGCAGCGCATAGGTCACGTGATCACAACTTTCTGGTTCACAATTACTTGGGAAATATACGAATTATAGTGCAATATTTTTCGTAGGAATTTGTATGAACGTTGAATGAGAACAGCCTGCCTCATGAATGACAGACCTATTGATTTGGTTCTCTATTCCTGGATCACTGAAGTCAACAGAAATAGCCAATACACACCATAGCTGCATTTCAGTCTATTTACATGTAGTTCCTCTACAGGAAAATAAGATCAGAATTCAAGAGACAGCTGAGACATGAGGTTAATAGCATGACACAACATTCTTGGTTTTCATTCCACTCAGTTTATTAAAAAAGCACATTTAATTGTTACAACAAAGTACACTGAAGTTCTCGCACACCTGAAGAGTAATTACCTCGGCAGCACTCGGGGAGGCGCTGTTTTGACTGGTAAGTTGAATAAGAGAGTGATTGGAACTTTGGAGGCTACAAGTTTGCCTGCGTTATCCTTTGGACGTGCAATATGGATAACTGCCAATAACTGTAACAATACCTTAATATGAATGGTGTCAAGTAAAGGCGCCTCGTTGAAATCAATGAGCTCTGTGTCTTGTGGGCTGTCGGCTACGGCTGTGTCGCTGTCAAATGTGTCATGTCAGGTTAGTCGGAGTGACGTAATATGGCAGCTGCCAGCGTCGTCATGGCAACGAATGCACTGGCTTCTGAGGTGACGGTCGGCTAAAAGAATTTATCTAGAAACTAGTAAATTACTGAAGTAGACTGTTTAGACGATCAATCTTCACCCGGGTTTGTGTAAATGAGACTTTACATAGAATTAATAAAATCGAGGGCTTAAACAACGTCAACTGTACAACATTAAGCAAAGAGTGTGCAACAGTCTAAACAGTGATCTACCTCATCACAGCCACCCGCACAGGAAACCAACTTTATAAGCTGTAAACGTGCATACGAGAGCTGGGGGGTAGAAGTAGCCTATTCGCGTTGGTGGGTTCCATGGACAGTTATATTAACGCTTCAAGTTTGCAAGATATCCAAATTAAAAGTAATCAGATTTATAATATAAACGTCAACATATGTTGTCTTTGAAATAAAAACGGCTTGGAAAGCAAGAAAATAAAGGGCTTTTATGGGACAGTAAGCTATTTGTGTCATACCATGGCACCGTGGCAACGGATGTCAACAATGTTGGATCAACGATGTTGGATTCCAACATTTGCTGGCGAGATCGGGCGAAATCTTCGTGATAACTAATAAATTAAAGACCGTATACATTCACTGAATCCACATTATGCAAGAAGTGCATATTTTTCGCTGGAAATATTATCAAAACACATTTAAATACAGAAACGACCTCAAAATATTGCATTTTCTAGGCTGCTTTGGCACTACACGGATGTCAACAATGTTGGATTCCAACGTTTTGCTGGCAGGTCCGGGCGAAATGATCGTGATTACTAACAAACTAGAGAACGTATACATTCACTGAACACAGATTATGAAAACAAAGTGCATATTTCTCGCTAGAAATGTCATCAAAACACATTTAAATACAGAAACTACCTTAAAATATTACATTTTCCACTGAGAATGAACGAAATGTCCGCCATCTTGCTTCCTTTTGCAGTCAGAAACTTGGAAGTGACGTGACCCGGGCGCAGTGGCCACTATAACAATTGAATGTTGATATGTAACGAATTTGAGCTTGGAAACGTCGATACGATAACGTTTCCCTAGTTTGCAGAAACGTAAAAGGCTGACATTTCCCCATGGAGACTGGGTTGGAACTCCACACTGCTATTATTTTGAACACGCCCCTTTCAATTAATCATTCAGTTACACAGAATCAGCAGCATGCAAGTCATGACTGTTGGATCTGTTGGTTTTCTATTACTCTACTGCACCTACTAGTAAATTATTTGCCATGTAGGAATATAATTTCTACCAAAAACAGTGATTGATGTGGTTAGTGATGTTGAACTGCTATTATTTTGAACACAACTGTACATATACCCATCCTCATACTCTCCACACTTCTACTCATCCACATACCATTCAGTTCCACACCTGCACGTATACCATCCACCCTTCCCCAGACACATAAACAGTTACACACATACTTCCACACACATTTGGTTCCCATTCTTTAGTCATCAAATCCAGTCTTTATTCTTTAGCCAATATGTTTACAAGACTTCATAGATGTCCTGCCATACTTTACTAAATTGTTGCCTTTTGTTCCAGTCTTGATTTTTCTGTGTTTAAATAATATTTCATTAGTCCCTTCCATTCTTGTAGTGACGGGGCCTGTGTATCCTTCCAGTACTTTAAAAGTCATTTTTTATATACCAAGGAGGAGAAAAGGACCTTCCATCCTATAGGGTATTTCAGATTGTCTGTCTTTTGGAAGATACCGTTCAGAGTTGTACATCCAATTGGAATTTTACAAGCCTTGGTCATCCATTTTTGAATTTCTAAGCAGCCATTATAAACTTTGTCACATTTCCAGAGGGCATGTATTATTGTTTCCTCTTGTGTGCCACATTTTACACAAAGAGGGGAGGAAGAGACATCAAATTTATTTATTTTAGATTTAGTATAGTATATTCTTGTCATAAGCTTGTATTGTATGAGGTGCAAATTCTCATTAGTGGTAATAGTGTTAGTTAAATTTAAACAATCTTTCCATGTTACACTAGAGTCATTTATTGTGAGGTCTTTGTTCCAGCCCTCATATATTTTTTGGAGTAAATGATTATCTACCTGTGTTTCTATGAGCAGGCTGTACACTCTCCCTATTAATTTCTTTTTTTCTCCTGAGTTTAGAAGTAACCTCTCCATGGGTGAGGGTTCGGTGTTGTAATTTAAGACAAAGTTTTCTGTTATCCAACTTTTTAGTTGAAGATATCTAAATATTTCCTTGTTAGTTAAATTGAATTCTCTTGCCAGTTGTTCAAATGGCTTTGTATTGTTTTGAGAGGTAATATCTCCGATAGTTCTTATTCCTTTGTCTCTCCATGATCTCCACTGCAGTTTCTCCTTCTGAATGGTAATGGATGGATTGTTCCACAAGCAGGTATTCTTCGGGAAACTAAGCTCTATTCCCAGAATATGCTGAATATTTTCCCACGTTCTTAACGTACTATTCGTGACAAAACAGACATTTTTAATTTTTTGCTTTGTAAATAAGTCTGAGAACAGGTTTTTTGCCCCGAGCTGGTGATCCTCTATGTGAATCCACATGTCTTCCTCTGATCTGTTAATGATTTTATCAATATAAAAGGACTGAGCAGAATAGTAGTATAATTCAAGATTTGGGTAGTTAAGCCCTCCTTCTTTTCTATTATTCTGAAGTAGTTCCCTACTCAATCTATGAGCCTTATTTGACCAGATGAATGAACTAAATAATTTATTAATGGTTTTAAAGAAGTCCTTAGGGGGGATCATTGGTATTGTCTGGAAGAGGAACAGGAATTTAGGAAGCCATATCATTTTAAGCAAATTTATTCTACCAGTTAGGTTGATAGGAAGGTCTATCCATTTATCTAAACTAAACTTAAGTTCTTTAATTAATGATGCATAATTATCTTTATATAATTTTGTCTTATCTAAACTGATATAACACCCCAAATACTTAATCCTTTCCTTTTGCCATTTAAAGTTGTATTTTAATTGGTTGGTTTTTTTTAGGCAAGAGTCCTGTTGTTGATAGGAGTTCTGTTTTTTCTATATTCATTTTATAACCTGATATTTTTTGAGTACTGCTGAATAATTTCCATTAGATATGGTATAGATTTATCTATGTTAGTCAGATACAACATTAGATCATCTGCATACAGACGAAGTTTATAACATTCTCCGCCAACATTAATACCACATATCATGTCTGACTGATGAATTCTCTGAGCCAATGGCTCAACAGCCAAAGCGAAGAGTGATGGGGATAGTGGGCATCCCTGCCTCGTGCCTCTTGTTATCTGGATTGCTTCTGATAGAATCCCATTGGAATATATATATGCCATAGGAGACTTATATACAGTTCTGATCATATTTATTATTTCCTTTGGGAAGTTATATGCATCCAGTACCTCATATAGGTAGCTCCACTCTTAACGGTCAAATGCTTTCTCAGCATCTACTGCCATTAATGTTACATCTAGTCTTTCCTTTTAGATAGATAGATAGATAGATAGATAGATAAATAGATAGATAGATAGATACTTTATTCATCCCGAAGGAAATTCACAGTTTTCAGCAGTATCCACAGAGTACAAGATTAAATAAATAAAAAATAAAGAATAAAAGATGACACTAGAGATCTAAAGATCTAAGTACTCAATGTGCAAAAAACAATGTGCAAAAAAACAAAACAAAAAAAAAACAGTGTGCATAGATGTATACAATGTGCATAGATGTGGGCAATGTGCAAATTTACAGTATAAACAGATGATAAATAGCAGCAAGCAATATATACACTATGAACAAGGAATATATAAAAAATAGAAATATGAACAGTTTAAACAGCAGAGAAAAAATAACCTAAACCTGAGGAACAACACGCTCCGACGGAGGTTCAGTGTTGGTGTTAAACCATGAGACCAAGTGACAGAACCCGACGCCCGGTACTGGGATTCAAGAACTGTCAGACTTGAGCCTTTTGGACTCACCCCTTCCCCTCCAGTCTTTGCGTGTTATCTACCAGAAGTACAGTGTGTGTGTGTGTGTGTGTGTGTGTGTGTGTGTGTGTGTGTGTGTGTGTGTGTGTGGAGGGGGGTGGGGTGTGTGTGTGTGTGGGGGAGGAATGATTTCCTCAGTCTGTCGGTGGAGCAGCTTCAGTGACAGCAGCCTGTCACTGAAGCTGCTCCTCTGCCTGGTGATGGTACTGTGCAGTGGATGCAGTGGATTGTCCATGATTGACAGGAGCCTGCTCAGCGCCCGTTGCTCTGCCGCAGATGTCAGGCTCTCAAGTTGTGTGCGCACAACAGAGCCCGCTTTCCTCACCAGTTTGTCCAGTCATGAAGCGTCCCTCTTCTTGATGCTGCCTCCCCAGCACACCACCGCATAGAAGAGGGCGCTCGCCACAACAGTCTGGTAGAACATCAGCAGCAGTTTTCTGCAGATGTTGAAGGACGCCAGCCTCCTGAGGAAGTACAGTCGGCTCTGTCCTTTCCTGCACAGAGCCTCCGTGTTGGCCGTCCAGTCCAGTCTATCATCCAGCTGCACTCCCAGGTATTTGTAGGTCTGCACCATTTCCACACAGGCACCATTGATTCTTATGGGCTCCGGGTGAGGCCTGGTCCTCCTGAAGTCCACCACCATCTCTTTTGTCTTGGAGGTGTTCAGGTGAAGGTGGTTGGAACCGCACCATCCTACGAAGTCCTGGATGAGTTTCCTGTACTCCCTCTCCTGTCCACCGCTGATGCAGCCCACGATGGCCTGACCTGCAGTTCCCCAGTCGCACATACTGAGGTCTGCCTGTCAGATAGTCCATGATCCATGCCACCAGGTGTGAGCCTACTCCCATGACAGTCAGCTTGTGACCGAGCAGCTGAGGCTGGATGGTATTGAAGGCGCTGGAGAAATCCTGAAATGTAATTCTCACAGCACCACTGCCCCTGTCCAGGTGAGAGAGGGATCGGTGTAGCATGTAGACGATGGCAACCTCCACTCCCACTGTCTCCTGGTACGCAAACTGCAGTGGGTCGAGGGCATGGCTCACCTGTGGTCTCAGTTGGTGTAGCAGCAGCCGCTCCATGGTCTTCATCACGTGACGTCAGGGCGACCGGCTTGAAGTTGTTCAGCTCTGCAGGACGTGGCTTCTTTGGGACTGGGATGATGCATGATGTTTTCTACCGCAGTGGGACCCTCCCCTGCTCCAGGCTCAGATTGAAGATGTGCTGCAGAGGATCTCCCAGCTCTGACGCACAGGCCTTCAGCAGTCATGG
This sequence comes from Myripristis murdjan, assembly GCF_902150065.1. NCBI lineage: Eukaryota > Metazoa > Chordata > Actinopteri > Holocentriformes > Holocentridae > Myripristis > Myripristis murdjan. Next base: position 26,834,775 of record NC_044002.1, on the reverse strand, counting down.
GGATACTCCATCTGGACCTCAGCTCTCCACACACCTGAGCTGCTGTGATTGTAGGCAGGGAGGGGGTCTCCTCATCGATGAGGGGGTGTCCTCATTGCAAAGATGAAGACCTCTCACTCTGCCTCCATTTCCAGGACCTGAGTCTGCTGTGAAAACATGTTACAGGAAATGACACGCAACCAAAACACGATGTTGTGTTGCATTGACCTTTCCGCTGAACTTTTAGGATTAAAATGTCATCTATAGGCTCAGATGATCAGATTAGCAATCTGAAGAATTAGCATATTGAGATAATTAATCACCAAAATCTGGAAATGGCTGTAATTTAGCTTCTGGTGAACTTAGAAAGGTGATCTGAGAGTCTAAATCCATGTTGGTGACATCCAGAGATCCATCCATTACCGCGCTGCAGTCATGTGACCTGTCCTCATTAGCATAATTTGCATAAACAATGTACAAATTAGGTCAAAATCAGCAGATGGCCATGTTTTCAGTTGTAGTCAGTTTAGAAAGGTGAGCTGAGAGTCTCAGTCTGTGTTTGGAGTCCAGAGATGAATCTCTTTGAAACTCAGTGTGTCGTCCTCGACATTTTGCTCAAAGAAACCCAGGCCTGCTTTGCCTGCTCGGACAGCATGCGCATGTTTCCCAATTAGATGCTGGAGTTGAACCTGTGCTGTCTGGGATCATTTTAAACTCAAAACGCCTTTTTGTCCAGTCTTTTGTGCAAATCTCTTCTTCAGATTATTGTCAGATTATTCACATTTATTTCTTCAGCCTAATGGCCTTTCGTGTCACTCTCACCTGCTGTTTTTTTTAATCTGTTTACTTTGTATTTTTATGGCTCTGATTTTGTAAAACTTTAATTTATTCATGGATTTATTATCTCTGCATGTACTTGTCTGTTCAGTCTGACTGAGAGTTTGTACCAGTGGTGTAGTCTAGTTTATTCTAGTGCCACGGTTCTCAAAGTGGGGTGACGCATAGCCAGGGGGTCCGTGAAAAAATTCACGGAAATGTATTTTTTTTATTATTATTAATTTTTTAAAAACTTTTTGGGCATTAAACTGTGAAATAAACACTGTGTTCGTTTTTAAGTGTGTCCCATGATTGATTTGGGGAGCTTACTTATGTGATTACACATCAGGCAATCTGGTATGACACCTCACAGGCGCTCGCACGGCTTCACAAATAATAGCGACAACAAACACTCAAGTCCGTCAGTGTCTAGTCAATTGTTATGGTACACAAAGGGTTAACAGTCGGTCTTCGCTAGAAGTCCCGCCTCTAACCTAATATCGCTCATCGATTGGCTCTGCCGTTTCTTGCTAATGTGTGATTGGCCGTCCCCGCTGTCACTCCATCTGGTTGTAAAAAAGCGCCAGAGGACGCGCACAGCGGAGTTTGTTTGGCTGGTTGGGCAGCAGCTACGCACACGGACTGTTTACTTTACTGTTTATTTCGTTGGGTGGCAGTTAGAACAATAGTTCAGCTTCTTTGACATGAGAGCTTTTATCAGGCACAGTGGCCTGTTGTCTCTAGGGAAGAAGGAACTGTCCATTTTTACTAACCATGATTTAAAATGTCAAGCTTATAGAACTATAGAGCCTCAACAACAGATTTTTTTTTTTTTTTTTTTTCAAATAAGAGCAAGGCAATGGACACTGATCTGTTTGGTGGGCGGACTTACAGACTCAAATGGGAGCAGCGATCGCTATAAACGTAAAGCTAAACATACTCACCGTTCGTTCCGACCGCGAATACGGCGGGTGGCCAGCGATAATTGCGTTTTTCGCCTCTGGACCGCAATGTAGGCTTGTAAACACACGAGCAGTATTTGCATCGCTACGGTGGGTCGTCCATTTGTCGTCCATGTTTGTTGTTGTGATTCCGAGCGAGCGTCTCGCACACCCGCGTGATCACGTTTTACGATGACGTCATGACGTGGCTCTGACTTGGCTCCACTTGGCTGTTGG
>NC_044002.1:26720302-26830302 GCF_902150065.1 Myripristis murdjan | reverse complement strand
CTACTACTACTACACCACCACACAGGTACTACTACTACTAGTACTACTACTACACCAAAACACAGGTACTAGTACTCCCACTACTACTACTACACCAACACACAGGTACTACTACCACTAGTAGTACTACTGCTACTACTAATGCAAATGCTACTACTACTGAGCAAACACACCGGTGATACTACTACTGGTACTACTAACACTAGTACTACTAAAAATTATAATAAATAATTCTAATGATGAGTAATTATTGATTGTTGTTGTTGTTGTTGTTGTTTTGTGCTGAGGTCGGCAGGTCAGCACAAACAACAAACGCTGTGCCTCTGTTTTGCTTCTTGGTCTGTTTGCTGCAAACTGAGTCATGCAGAGCGAGCCGTCCACACTAAGGGCTCTAGTTTCGCAGACCGGGTGAGGCGGGGCGCAGCACAGCTGCGCTTCGCCAACTGGGTGTGGCCAGGTGGATTTTTCAAGTTTGGCACGCCATGCGTGGTGGTGCAAGTATTCCGCCATCCCTCCTACTGGCACAAGGGAGGAGAGAAGGCATGGAGTAGAGTTCTCATCGGGCCTGAAAATTAAGACCCGACCCGACCCGGGCCGGACTGGGCCAGCCCGAGGCCCGACCCGACCCGACTAATTAGCCGAACTTTAGGCCCGACAGCCCGATAAAGCCCGAAAAAAAAAAAAAATCGCCCCTAATCGCCAAATTCGCCATTATTTAGCAGAGCCGGTCGGCCGCGGCACCGGGGCACCATCAGTCAGTATCAGGCGGGCCGGCCGCGGCACCGGCCAGCATCAGGCAGCTCACCTGTCAGATCCTGCAGACCTGACGGGTGGGCGCGGTATCGGACGGTGCCGCGGCTGGCCCGCCTGATGCCGACTGATGGTGCCGCGGCATGTGCGGGTCAATACGGTAGTCTAGAAAACTGGAGATTTTTTTTTATTTTTTTTCTCGTGCGCCCCCAAGTAGATTGCGCCCTGGGCAGTTGCACTGCCCATAGCAAAAACCGTCCCTGCTGCCGAGTCTGCCAGCACAGCGGGATGCTGCTGCAACTCTCTCTCACTTGTTTGCGCTGCGCACGCACAGCTGGTTGTCTGTCTGTCACTGAAAGTTTAGCCTCCAAATCCAATCCAGTCTCTCACTCTCCACCAGTCACATAAAAATGAAACGTCATAATCAATAACAGAACACATAATTCTATTTTTTTTATTAAAAAAAAAAAAAAATCCCCCACAGAACCCGAAGCCCGACCCGACCCACCCAATTCACGTAAATTTTAGGCCCGACCCGACCCGAAAATGTCGGGTCGGGTCGGGTCGGGTTCGGGCAGAATATGAGAACTCTAGCATGGAGTGGGTTTGACACAGCTGATTCACTTTAAACCAATCAAATGAGCCCCTGTCCTCACCTTTAAATGCGCTGCGCGAAGGCGTAAAAGTTTACACAGTTGACATGGAGGTCTACTGCTGCAGGCGGAGCCGAGCCGGTGTAGTGGAGGTTTGGCTGACGGGCGCGTAGTGTGCACACGTCACCAAAACCTCACAGGCAGGTTTCCAGAATGTCAGGCACAACAATGCAATAAATACCCACAAAAACCACTATTCAGTGCTACTGTCTCAATCAGCACATAAATTTATCTCCACATCGACTGTCCTGTCACAACTGATGTCAGATCAAAGGAGATTGGTACCGTTTGTGCTGATTGTGAGGTTTTGGTGACGTGTGAACACTGCGCGCCGGTCAGCCAAACTTCCACTACGCTGGCTGCGCTCCGCCTTGCGCTGAAAGTAGACCTGGTTTCAGGTGACAAGCTTTGGGCGCACCTCGGCAAAGCCTTTTGGCACAAAACTGTCACTACGCCAAGCCGAATCTGTCGGCACCTCCCCCTGCTGCAATGCCACTCCCATCTCAGCGCACCTCCGTCTGCTGCAACGCCACTCCCATCTCAGCCCACCTCCGTCTGCCAAACTACCAAACTGAGCGCGCCTCGGGTTGCGCTGGTCGAAACTAGCTCTGTGCGGGGTTCGCCTCACTGCGCCACCCTGCGCTGTGCCGGGAAACTAGAGCCCTAAATGTTGATTCTCTACCATCTAACCTGTGTGTGTGTGTGTGTCTTGTAGGGAGTGATATTTGTGGTGGACAGTAACGACCCTGAGAGGATTAAAGAGGCTTCTGAAGAGCTGCACATGATGGTATTTATTACACACACACACACACACACACACACACACACACGCACGTGCACACCCACACCCACACACACCCACATACTCTTAAAAGCTCTCAGACCACCACCTTATAGTTATTATTGTTGTTGTTGTTGTTGTTGTTGTTCTTGTGTACTTACACAAATTAGCATCAGTTTAGACTGCCAGTGTAGTATCGACCAGTTCCAATCAATATGTAATGTATCAATCAAACCCCATCAGATCCACCATGTCAGAGGTGGAGCGCTCTGATTGGCTGACGCTGAGTGATTACAGGTGACAGGTGTATGTGGAGCTGGTAAAATGTTGCTGGCTGTGTGTGCGGGTTGAGGTGGTGCTGAGATTTGTGACGGCACCTGAAGGCAGCACTGTGTTGTCCTGTGTGTCGCTGGCAGCTGGAGGAGGACGAGCTGAGGGGCGTGGCTCTGCTGGTGTTTGCCAACAAGCAGGATCTGCCCAGAGCCATGGCCGTCGGTGACATCACCGAGGCTCTCGGCCTATCACGGCTCTCCAACCAGGTAGGCCCCTCCCGCTAAATGATCTGTGCTTCGTTAGCTCGTTAGTTCCACGGCACGTGAGGACCCAGGCTCAAATAATAATATTAGATTAAAGATTTAAGTGGAAAATTTATTAGAAATAACTCACAAATTTATGGCAAAAAAATGGAAAACTCTCAGATTAAAAAGTCACAAATTCATTAAAAACCCTCAGACAAATAAAAAGGAAAGATTGTGATTCTGGGCTAAAATCACCAGGACTCCCTTGTTATTAAATCCCATTGCAAAGTGGAATATAATACAGCTACATGGCCAAATTTGTGAATTTATAATCTCAGAATTTTTGAGTTTTTTCTTCTCAGAAATGTATAACTTTAATCTCAGACATTCAGCATATTTTTTGTGGAATATTACCCCCCTTCCCCTCGCTCAGTATTTTTTCCCTGGTGGCCCTGATATGCCGTCATAGACAAGAACTACTCAAAGTTAAACTCGGAGAAAAATGATAGTGATGTTTTTTTGTTTTTTTTGTCCAAGTAATCTTTGAAAAATAATGATGATGATGATAATAATAATAATAATAATAATAATAATAATAATAATAATGATAAAACACTAATGTAATGTTGCCAAACAAAATGTGATGAAATATCATACATGACTGAAACTGAAACAGAATTTAGAGCCTCGGAGGGAAGTGAAACTCTCTAATCTCTGTGTGTGTGTGTGTGTGTGTGTGTGTGTGTGTGTGTGTGTGTGTGTGTGTGCAGTGGTTGGTCCAGGCGTCCTGTGCGATCAGCAGCTCAGGTCTGGTCGAGGGTTTGGATTGGCTCTCCAGCCAGGTAGCGAGACGATAGAAGAGGACAAACAAACCCTGCCGGCCTCGAGCACGAGGGAGCCTCTGCTGCCTCAGCCCAACCTGCTGGCTCCCATTTTTTGGAGGACATTAAACGTCTCGTTTCTTGTTATTTTCCTCTTTTGAATTGGAAAGTAGCGTCTGCAGTAAACTTTTACACAGTAACCTTACGCCAGGAGGAAACAACACCAACAAACAGGATCATCACAATATAAACAAGAAAACAAATCCAGGTACCGTCTTCTGAGGACATTAAACATATTTTGTCTCGTTATTTTCCTGTTTGAACTGGAAAGTAGATCCGGCAGGAAGCACCTGAAGGAGGCTTCCGCATAGTAACCTTGCACATAAAACAGCACCAACAAAGAAGATTATGACAAAATCTTTTTTTTTTTTACCCATTTCTTTTGAGGAAATTAATTCTCTCTTTTCTTGTTATTTTCCTTTTTGAACTGGAAAGTAGATCCGGCAGGTGGCGTCTCAAGGACGTCCACATAGTAACCTTGTCAGTACGTTTGGTGGCATTAATGTTTTCTTTTCTTGGTTGTTTTTTTCTTGTTTCAATGCCCACATTCAAAAAAAAAAAAAAATAGATCTGGAAATATGAGTTTGTGATTCTTCACTTGTTGCACTTTTAATGGACAAACTTGATGCAAATTCTTCTTGCTCTTGTGTTTTTGTTGTTTTAGGTCATTTGAAACCAGGAAGGTCACATGTTTTATAGTAACCATCATAATAAAGGCTTAGTTTAAAGTTAATGAAATGTTTGTTAAAGTGTTAGAGAACATCTGCTCCATCTGTCTGTGTAATGTTTGTAGATGTTTTACAGATAATTTACAGATCAATTTTAATAAATACTGCCTGCAGTGTGTAACATGTTATGATGTGTGCGGCAATGAACTGTTACTTATAGATTACTGTGTAATAAGTCAATATTTGAATGACCTTTTCATTGTCTGTGAACTGAAAATAACTATTAACTACAGTTGAATTAACCATGAATTCACCATTTATTATTGTGCTGTTTCCTGTCATGAACCTGCACATTGTTCCTTGTTTCCAATGTCAAACAATGGAAATAAGTCATGTGACTTTATCTCGAAATTATGACTAATTTTATTGCACTGTTGGCACATTTGTGTTCTGTATTTTTACTTTGTCAAATAAAATCAGTCAATCAATCAATCAGTCAGTCAGTGTCAGCTTGTGTTGTTGTTATAATAAAATGAGCTTTATTTGCAGTGGAGTGACTGCTCCACCTCTCTGGCCTCGTGAACCAACTCCTTTTTCTTTTCTTTCTTGTTTCCTTTGCTCATTGGTGTGTATACAGTGTTTCTGCCACACACTCCAGATATTACACACAGCCCGTCTCTCCCTTCAAACAGCATGACAAAGATCTGCGCTCAGCATCACTGTGGAAATATAAATGACTCATAGAAAATGTGTTATAGGATATGTTATTATGAAGGGTTTCTTCTTATATATTTCTCTTAGGGGTGCACCCGAATCTGAATCCATAGTCAGTAAGTAACAAATAACGGCTCTCTGATGAATAAATGACCCCTCTGAAATTCAGCTTTAGATAATAATTCCTATATCAGCTTCACAATCTGGCTTTACTTGAGAGGGATGGCACTGCTTTGACTGCCAGTCTTTTATTTTGAAGTCGCATAACCTCAGAGGTCACATGGCTTTAATTATAGTGGATGGAGCTCGACCAAAAGAATCGACAGTAACAGCCACGCTGATGAAAGCATATAAACCATCCTTCAACTTCAAAGCACAGCACACAGAGCTCATGACAAACTACACACAGACAAACTACAGACCTGAACAGGGAACAGGAGTCAAACTCCAATCAGCTGGGCTCAGAGAACGTCCACCTCAAACAGTGGTGACCCCCAACACCTCCGTTATATCTATATCTATCTATCTATCTATCTATCTATCTATATCTATATCTGTATCTGTATCTGTATGTGTATCTATATCAGTATCTATATCTATATCTACATCTGTATCTATATCTATATCTATATTTATATTTATATCCGTATCTGTATCTGTATCTTTATCTTTATCTATATCTATATCTATATCTGTATCTGTATCTATATCGATATCTATATCTATATCTATATCTGTATCTGTATCTGTATCTGTATCTCCACTCAGCGTCTCCCCCTCAGCTCGTCTGTCCAGTCTGATGCAGTTCAGCTCAGCAGCTCTGCCATAAATTCTTCATGTTAACAAAGTTGATAATTTTGTCTGCAGGTTCTCATTGGTCCAGGGCATCGGCTTCTCAAGGAAACTGAATCCGGTCAACTGGACTGAGTTCTGTGTCTAAAAGACGTTTGGCCTCTTATCCAAGTGGCTTCATCACTTCATGCATGAACTGATGAAGCTTGTTTGTTTATTCCTTTTCAATCATTATATTATGCATTTAAAATTAAATTACAAGAAAATGATCATGATCTAATCATTAAATTATCCAGAGGAAATACTGTTTTGGCATAATTAAAATTTTTAAATTACATTACAATAATATATCATGAAATTACATTTAAAAAATATCAAAAAGGAGGAATAAATCAGAGCATATTAAAAATGGCTAGTTTAATTTTATTATTCTACTTTTTTAAATGGGAGGTCTGAACTGTTTGTTGTTTCTTTTGTGTTACTTTTTTTGTTTCTTCTTGTTACAAAAATATCCAAAAATAAAGACAATATTACAAAAGACAAGAAAACCCATAAAAGTAGGTGATTTTTTATGTGTGAAATAAAAATTAAACCCTTTTGAAATAAAAGCCTGACCACAAGTGTGTTTTTAATGACATTATTTAATTTTGAAGCACTTGAAGCACATATAGCCGACTTGTCATGAAATCCTCTCAATATAATGTAGTCCAGTAGCAGACCTCTGCAAACTACAACCTCAGTAATAAACACAGAATTAAAGTGACACATTCTACACAATGTCAACACAAACTGAACATTATAAACTTTGTTAAAAGGTGGAGTTTATGGCAGAGCTGCTGAGCTGAACTGCATCAGACTGGACAGACTGGAGCTGAGGAAGAGACACTGAGTGTGTGTCTCACCATGTCGACTCCAGCACCATCACACATCCTGTGCTGACTCCACTGTTTTGGTTAGCTGAGTCAAAATGGTCTGCAGGGGCAAATCACACTCTAACAGCAGCTCACACTCACAGAATGAACATGCAAAATACATGACAACAATAAAAAGGAAACAAAAATCACAATCAGAAACACTTGACTGATCCACGAGAGGAAATAATGAATAAATAACTAAAAAATAATAATGGGCATTGCAAATGAAAAACGTATGTGCATTATGTATAAAGTTGTACCTGCTGCCCTCTTGTGGACAAAGTGACTAAAAACAACGGCTTGACTGAAGAGAAGAGGCTACCACACACATACACAGGTATTACAACCACTGCTACTACTGCTACTACAGTTACTACACAAATACACAGGTACTACAACCACTACTACTACTGCTACTACTATAACTACACAAATACACAGGTACTACAACCACTACTACGACTGCTGCTACTGAAACTACTACTATCACTAGTACTTCTACACAAACAGACAAGTACCACTACTACTGCTACTACTAACACTACTTCTACTACACAAACACATAGGTACTACTACTGTTTATGCTATAAAAAGCATCGTTACTACTACTACTACTACAGCTACTAGTACTACTACTACACAACACAAAGGTACTACTACCACTTCTACTACTACTGCTACTACTACTACTGATACTTCTACTACACAACCAAACAAGTACTTCTACCACTAATAAAATAAAATCAGTCTGTAAAATAAAATAATGTACCTTACAAATAAAAAATGATGTGCTTTATGTATAAAGTTGTACCTGCCGCCTTCTTGTGGACAAATTGAGTAAAAACAACGGCTCGACTGAGGAAAACAGGCTACTACACACATTCACGGGTACTACAACCACTACTGCTACTGCTACTACTGTTACTACACAGACACACAGGTACTGTTACGACTCTACTAATACCAATGCTACTACACAAACACAGTGGTACTACTACCACTACTACTACTACTACAACACATATGTACAGGTACTACTACTGTTACTACTACTACAACACAGACACACTGGTAGCAATGCTACTACTACTACTGCTACTACTACACAAACACACTGGTAGTATTTCTACTAGTACTACTACTACTACACAAATATACATGTACCACTGCTACTAATACCACTGCTACTACACAAACACACAACTACTACTACTACTACTACTACTACTACTACTAAAGTCTGTGCTTCGGACTTGCTGGAGTTCAACAAGGACTGGGATGAGGGTGTTCATCTCCTCCTCTTTGCTTCTCGTGAGGTCGTGCAAGAGTCCTTAGGCTTTAGTCCGGCAGAGCTGGTGTTCGCTGGTGTTTGCAAAAAGCAGAAACTTTAGTCCAAGGGAAAAAGTTTTGGTGTTGCTTCCTGTTTCCAGTTTGCTTGTTTGTTGTTTGTTTGTCGTGGCGCTGTCCAGTGCTCAAACCTCTGATCAGGGCCTCTCGGTCGTGGCGCTGTCCGGTATTGATTCTAGTGAGCCGCTGGTTGCGTCAGCGTGTGTGAAGCTCGGTGATTTATCTGCCAAAGGTGTGACAGTATAAGGCTCTGGTTCCTGGAGTAGAGTAAAACCGGTGACCTCGAAGGTTGACGCTATCCTGTCGTTCCCCGTTCCTGCCACTTCACTGCTTTTTTTTTTTTTTTTTTTTTTTTTTTTTTTTTACAAAATTCTTATGTGTAGATCACTGAAAATGACTGTGTGTGTGTGTGTGTGTGTGTGTGTATTCAGTACTGGCAGAATATTATTTTTAAAAACTATAGTCGCGCTGTTGTGCATTTTTTTCTGCTATCTGCTGTAATCTGGGATCTCTTGGTGATGATAATCTCATCAGGGAGCTGCCACACAGTCCGAGCCTCTCCTCTGCGCTCCGGAGGTGGGAATGTGGCGGAGACACTGAGCGGACTTTGATGTGACTTTGGACTTGGCTTCTGTCTGTTTCAGCTGAAATGTGCTGATGGAATAGTTTTGGCTCAGCGGCACAGAAACTCTGCTGTGTTGAACGTTGATGATGAAGTGGCTCTGCGAGTGACGTGTAATGTGAAGTGAAAGGATATGACGCTGCCTCACACACATTTTGGGCTCCATTATTATTTCAACAATGCGGCTTCAGCTCAGCAGCTCAGCGTCTGCGCCGCCACTCCCCCCCGTCTCTAAAATGCTCCTCCACATGGGAATGGGACCCGCTGCACATTTTGCTCTGACTGGATTTGCGTAGTGGCTCACGCGCTTTGGGGGCTGCGTGTTTATGTTGATGTTTGTACATTTGTTGTTGTTCCATTATGGGATGTCTGCTAGAACGCTCTCTGCAGCAGCTTTATGTTTCTGTTCATGTCTAGATGATTTTTAGGTTTTGTGCTGTGAACTGACGGAGGCTGAACACACCGGAACGTCATGTTGTCTTATTATTTCATATTTCTGAATAATCCCATGAGGGACGGGTCATATCAAGATCCACACACCAAAATAAGATGCTTGATCCAGAGGATCCCAGTTTCCTAAACATCGAGATCAAACCTGGAATAAAAATGAATAGAGATTGAGAGAAGTTCCTTTTCTGTGCAGCAGGTGGCGGTAAAGCTCCGTCACCGACAGACAGCACCTCCCGCTGAGGAACTGAAAGAGAAACCAGACAATTGTCCTGTGACTCCTCCATCAGCGTCTCCGGTAAGACTTCAGATTCTCCATTTTGCTGTAAACTATTAGACTGTAGTCTAAAAAAGAAGCTGTGAGTCTCCTGTGTCGGTGACAGGAGTGTGTGTGTGTGTGTGTGTGTGTGTGTGTGTGTGTGTGTGTGTGTGTGTGTGTGTGTGTGTGTGTGTGTGAGAACAGGGAGTGGAGTGTTGAATCGGAGCTGTGTGAACCTGAGTGTGAACACGAGTGCAGTCAGACTGGCGTTTTGCTGCTGTGAAGCAGCTGGACTCAGCAAGTCACTGCAGGTCAGGACAAGTCCGTCATCCTGTTGGACTGAAGGCTCACTGACGAGCCGCTTCATCTGCTCGCTGCTCATTAGTGTGTTGCTTCAGCCGAGCAAACACACTCCCACTCTTCTGGGCTTCTCACTGGATTTGGGCCGTTTATTGAATTCTTCCGCCTAAAAGCTGCTCTCTGACACTTTTGAACCGTTTAAAGTCTCGACACCGTTCACACCTGAAAGCGTTCAGCTTATTCCGAAACAGGGCGCGTGTTTATTTCTGTATTTTATAATAAAATGTTTGATGTCGCTCTCATGTTTCTGGACTTTAAGACAAAATGAAGAAGTGACTGCGACGCTCTCACTTCCTCCTCATTACGACTTTTCTCCCCTCAGGAAGGGAAGTGAGGAGAGGAAAAAGGAGAAATGAAGGGAATCGGGACAGGCGTCTCCTAATATCAACACCAACAGCCAGTCACAAACCTGTGAAATGGATGGCATATTCAAAATTGCAGGTTAAAATAGTGTGTGTGTGTGTGTGTGTGTGTGTGTGTGTGTGTGTGTGCGCGCGCGCGCGCGCACAACACTGACTGTAGTTTGTTATGAGCTTTATTAGGATATTAGGGCTTTTTGGTTTGTAATAACAGTTTATGTTCTTGTTTTGTAGAGAGGAAACAAGGTGAGCAGTATGCCATTAATGTTTAAGGGCTCTAGTTTCGCAGACCTGGCAAGGCGGGGCGTAGCGCAGATGCGCTTCGCCAACTGGGTGTGGCCAGGCGGATTTTCCAAGTTTGGCACGCCGTTCTCGGTGGCGCAAGTACTCCGCCGTCCCTCCTACCGGCGGAGGGGAGGAGAGAAGGCGTGGAGTGGGTTTGACACAGCTGATTCACATTTAACCAATCAAATGAGCCCCTGTCCTCGCCTTTAAATGCGCTGCGCAAAGGCGTAATGAAAGTTTACACAGCTGACATGGAGGTCTATAGGCGGAGCGGAGCCCAGGAGACAGGCGCGGAGCGGAGACCGGCGAGCAGTGCGGACACGTCACCAAAACCTCACAGGCAGGCTTCCGGAATGTCAGACACATGAACAATGCAATAAATACCGAAAAAAACACTATTCAATGCTACGATCACAATCAGCACATACATATATCTCCATATCAACTGTCCCGTCACAGCTGATGTCAGATCAAAGGAGATTGGCACCGTTTGTGCTGATTGTGAGGTTTTGGTGATGTGCGCCAGCCAGCCAAACTTTGACTACACCGGCTCCGCTCCGCCTTGTGCTGAAAGTAGACGTGGTTTCAGGTGGCGAGCTTTTGGCGCACCTCGGCGAAGCCTTTTGGCACAAAACTGTCACTGCGCCAAACTGAATCTGTTGACACCTCCCCCTGCTGCAATGCCACTCCCATCTCAGCCCACCTCCGTCTGCCAAAAGACCAAACTGAGCGCACCTCGGGTTGCGCTGGTCGAAACTAGTTCTGTGCGGGGTTCGCCTCACTGCGCCACCCTGCGCTGCGCCTGGAAACTAGAGCCCTAAGTATTTGAATTTGTCCTGTATTGAATGTAAAAATATAGTTTGTTTTTTATATGGGTAGGGATTATAACAATTCACTTGAATGGATTAAAATTAAAATCACTTCAAAATCAATATTTTCAAGGTAAAATAATGACAATGATAACATGGTGCTGACAGGAAGACAGCACACATCCTGTCATGGAAAGCTTGTTGTCATGAATGAGCCGCTGTGTTTGTGTCAAGGTGTCGGCTCGGCTATGGATGTGTGTGAGGAGAGAGAGGAGGGGCTCCCTGCCTCTGAAAGCACTCTGTCTGGGGAACATGAGAGCCAGACCAAAGCTAAGAGGTGAGATGAGGATCTCTGACTGTCCATGACTGTTCTCCATCTCAGAGCTCAGCAGGCAAATCAGCACAGCAGCATTATTCACAGGAAAAGCTCTGTGTGTGTTGTGTTGAAGCCCAGTCCAGGAGGAGAGACCAGACCCCGCTGAACCTGGACCTGGACCTGAACCTGAACCTGGACCTGGACCTGATCCCAGCTGTGTGTCCATGAGGAGTGACTGGTCTATGGATAAACCTACTGAGTTCAAAGATGGATGGCACTCTGCTGATAAAAGGTAATTTTAAAAAAGAAAAAGGTGATGAAGAACAGATGGAGTTGTTAGTATCATCTTCACAGTCCTTAGATAAGGACACAGAGACCTTCAGTGTGTTCCTCATGTTTCTGGTGTAGGCTGTACAATATCTGCTGCAGTGAATGGATAATAGGGGAATGTGCTAAGCATGTGCCGATATGAAAAAAAAACAAACAAACAACAAAAAAAAAACGGTTCGATATTGAATTAAAAACCGAATCAAACCGTAATACCGGTTTTGACCACTTGGGGTCGCACTTGCGTCTTTTTTCCATTTTTTTCCCTATGTGGCTGTTGTTGGCCGATGCTACAGTATGTTTTTACATGAATTAGCGACATCATTTGGACAACAGAGTGGCAGTCACATATTTGTCTTTATTTATCAATCCTCACACAAATTAAAGAATTTAAAAAAATCAAATATAACAATAGATCGGCAGGCCTAGCCTACTCGTTCTCAGTGAGTGCAAATGAACATGAAAACAAACTGAAAACATCCTCAAATAATAACTATACAATATAATAAAATACAAAGATGTCATAATAATAATAAACTGTTGCATAATTCGGTAGGCCTAGCCTACTCAGAGTGCAAATAATATGAAAACAAAACATCTACAACAATAATAATATAAAATAGGTACTTGGTTCAATAAACAACTGTAGGCCTAGGCTACATATGGCATAAATCAGCAGGCCTAGCCTACTCGTATTCAGTGAGTGCAAATGAACACAAAAACGAATTGCAGAGTAAACAATAAACATCCTCAAATAGAACATAAAATGCCTCAATAAAAAACTATGAAATAAAACGGTAGGCCTAGCCTACTCAAACAGTGCAAAATCTGCAAATGAAATGGGACTGTAAACATTGAATAGCAAAACAAAACTACTATAGAGGCTACTACATAAATTAAGTGTAAATAAGAATTAACACGGCAAACTAAAACGTGCAGTTTGTGCATATAAAAACATGCCTCTCCATCAAAATGAATCCCGCAGTACCGTGGATCAGTGAAGGTAGCCGTGCGGATCAAATCTTTGACTAAGGCCTTATCATATCTCGACTCTAGGCGCGTCAAGATGCCCTGCTTCAGATCCTTGGCGAGATCTTCGTCATCCTCTGCCTCACACAAAATCTCACTCCTCATGAGTTTAAGCACTGGGATAAGTGACAAAGTGGTTACATAGTTCTCCCCTGAGAGAATGTCAGTGAAGTTACTGCCTGGCTTGAGGGCTTTGTTCATCACGGTCAACACATCCTTATCAGACCAACTGAGCTTGGCAATACATTTTGGATCATTAGCTTGAACACAACGTATTGCTGATTCCTGCTCCAGAATTCATTCAATCATTTTCTGTTTGGAGCCCCAGCGTGTCACACAATCCTGTGGGATGATAATGATAAAATTGTTGGGAGGGCTATAACATTCATTCATTCATCTTCTAAACCGCTTATCCTCACTAGGGTCGCAGGAGCCTATCCCAGCGCACATAGGGCAAAGGCAGTGAAACACCCTGGACAGGTCGCCAGTCCATCGCAGGGCAGACAGACAAACACTGACATTCACACACACAGTCACACCTAGGGGCAATTTAGCTTCTCCAATTCACCTAACCTGCATGTCTTTGGATGGTGGGAGGAAACCGGAGTGCCCGGAGGAAACCCACGCAGACACGGGGAGAACTCCACACAGAAAGGACCTTGGATAGGAATCGAACCCAGGACCTTCTTACTGTGAGGCGACAGTGCTAACCACTGCACCACCGTGCCGCCCAGGGCTATAACAATAACTATAAATAATATTAAATAGCCTAATTGATATGCACATATTATTTAATTGTTTTAAATAATGACTGGACAAAACAAGATGTGGGTGGGCTTAACTACAAGGCCATAGACTACATTATGTTTTTATTTATTATTACGTGATTGAACGTTATAGCTCACCATAATAAGCGAGTGGTCTTTTAAGCCGAGGTCCTTCTGTGCCGCGCTCATGTCCATTTTTCTGTTCCAGCTGTGAGAAAACTGGCCAACTGGTGTTCCATTTTATTCTGAAACACTGACGCGTTTCGGCCGAAGCCTTCCGCAGAGCAGGTTAAAGTGCTGCAACATCGTTGCATGGTGTTGCTGATCTTCTTGCGATTCCGTTCATCTGCCAATGTGTTGTTCACGGCAAGATGCAGATTATGGCCAAAACAATTAACCCATGGCCAGCACAAGACGTTAGTGATTGCAGCAACAATATTGGTTCCGTTGTCGGTTGTTATTGCCGACGATCTTCCAGAATCCAGTTGCCAATCTCGTAATTGTTCTACAAGTGCATCAGCCATGTTTTTTGCTGTATGGTCCTCTGGGAAGAAACTTGTCTGGAGGCACTTAGACACCATCTTCCATTCTTCGTCCATCAATTGGACCATTAATGACATGTATGGAGTCATGTTAACTGGACCACATGTCCGTCGTCAGTGCAAAGAAGTGGCCTTTGTTAATTAAAACTTGCACCTCATTTCTAACTTTATTATACAAGTCAGTAATGGCAGTTTCTGATATATACTTTCGACCAGGTGGATCGTACTGATGGTCAAGTGTACGGAGGAGTGCTTTAAACGATGGCTTTTCCACCGTGTTGAATGAAATCATCTCTGTGGCTATAAATTTGGTGAGTGCATCCGTGCACTCCATCCATCTGGTACTGTCCTTTTATTTAGTGCCCTTGGAAAATGCCCCTTCTATGGACACTTGTGTTGATGAAGAAGCCCCAGCAGCAGAAGACGGCCCCCCTTTCGCTGCGGGCCCCATCTTTGCAGCAACAGAGGCATGTTTCTTCCGCAGGTGAGCATGCAAGTTCGATGTATTACCACCTTTTTAAGACAGTGCTTGCATGTAGGCGCATCTAAATCTTTATGCTCACCTTTTTCATCTTTTTCAAAGCCAAAATGTTGCCAGATTTCCTTCATTTTAGTCTTTAGTAATACTAAGTGTTCTGCCATAGTGCCATTCCTCATCACTCAAAACTCTCAAAACTTTGCAAGACAACTGTGCACCCCTCACCCCCGGCTCCACATTCACTTGAAACCTGATCTCCTGCTATTTGTTGCTACGCTTGGCTCAGACACATTCAGTTTATACACAAGACAAACATAATAAATTTAATACAGATGGATTTAATGCTGTCGGCAAATACACATGACGCCGTCAGCAGCAAGTTTTTGTGAGCTATATTTTAACAGTTTGGACACATTTTGGACACTTCAAAAGAAAAGTTTTTTTTTTTTTTTTAAATGACGGACCTGTTCCGACGGTCCATATAAAATGAACCGGTTCAATCAAGTAAACCGGATCGAACCGGTTACACTGGAAATCGGCCTGCAGTATTTTCAGTGCATACTGGTGTGTATGGATCTGTGTGTGCTACTGTATGTTAACTGTGGTTTGATTGTACATGTACAGGGATACGTTGTGTGTGTGTGGAGAGGCTGTATGCTGCTATGTTAACTGTTCTCTCAAAAGACAAATTCAGGAGTGATAGCATTCCAGCGCCGTGCCGGATCTCCGGCATACTGGTGTGACTGCAAAAAAAAAAAAAAAAAAAAAAAAATCTGGGGTGTATTTAGCGCAGACGTACCGGTACATAATGTCAAGCTAACAGAAACGATAAAGCTCTGAACAACCTGTTGCATTACGCAAGCGTTGGGAGTATGGAAGCCGAGAGGGCCATTCTCCTCACGACTGTAGCCGAAGAATTGTACCATAGGCCTACACAAATGTGTTTTAAGTTTTAAGTTGATTAAAAGTTGCCATATTATTAGAGAAAAACAATAAACTATGTCTCATCTATCATCATACTTACCACATACATGTGCTCTTACCTCCTCAAATGATGGGTAAAATTTTAAACATAGGCTACACTGAAAGCCATAATGGAGCACTATTGTTTTAAATCATGGAGGCTTAAATACAGGCTGATGCTGATTGGATAACACCTGTGACACGCCCACAAAACAGAGGAAAACTACCTGCGAGGCATGTTGCTCTCTGTTACAAAATGTTACAACCAAACAGATCATTCAATGAGACAACGTCACACAACGTTATGTATCGTAACGGCGTTGAATACACCCCTGGGTTCGCCCAGATTTATCTAACAGACATTTCTCTGGATCCAATAGAAGCGCAGCTTTCATTCTCAACAACACTAACAATAGGCCTACAAGCCAATCAGAAGTAGGGCAGGGGCGGGACATGGGTGTTGACAGTGAGGTGCTCCATGTGCTGTTGAAAGTGAGCCTCGTTAGCCTTCAGTGATGCACTGCTACCCACATGATGGACTGCAGGTTAATGAAGCCCGGGGAAGACAGCAAAGATGTCTTTTAAACCAATGATGTCGGCGCCGACAGGATTCTTCATGCCTACTTTACATATCGATATCTCCTAGACCATTTATGATATACAGAAACTTTAAAAAATGTCGGAAACCGGAGAACTGGAGCTTTGCACCTATATACAGTGCCATTACGGCAACTCCTTAGGACTACTGAAACTTCGACGGCTCAATCACAGAAGAGTCCCCGGTGTGTCACTGGATTGTAATATGAGCTTCTCAGTATACCGTAACTCCTGAACCAATGGTGTGACCGAAAAAATTCAGACGGTTTCTGAAAGCAGAGAATCGGAGCTGAACGATGGAGTGCAAAAGCTAGTTTAATTGCAGGGTTCAGAGGGTTAAGAATAAATGGCGCTGGGCTTGGATACAGGAGAATGGGAGAAATGCGGCAATAGATAGTTATAATCATATACATAGATAGTCCATCCATCCATCTTCTGCCGCTTATCCGGAGCTGGGTCGTGGGGGCAGCAGTCTAAGCAGGGACACCCAGACTTCCGCCAGCCCCTCAGGAGGAACACCAAGGCGTTCCCAGGCCAGCCGAGAGACATAGTCCCTCCAGCGGGTCCTGGGTCTTCCCCGGGGCCTCCTCCCGGTGGGGCATGCCTGGAACACCTCCCCCGGGAGGCATCTGAAACAGATGCCCGAGCCACCTCAACTGGTTCCTCTCGATGCGGAGGAGCAGCGGCTCTACTCCGAGCTCCTCCCGAGTGACCGAGCTCCTCATCCTATCTCTAAGGGAGCGCCAGGCCACCCTGCGAAGGAAACTCATTTCGACCGCTTGTATCCGCGATCTTGTCCTTTCGGTCATTACCCATAGCTCATGACCATAGGTGAGGGTAGGCACGTAGATCGACTGGTAAATCGAGAGCTTCGCCTTTCGGCTCAGCTCCTTCTTCACCACAATGCATCACTGCGGAGGCCGCACCGATCCGCCTGTCAACCTCATGCTCCATCCTTCCCTCACTCGTGAACAAGACCCCGAGATACTTGAACTCCTCCACTTGAGGCAGGACTTCTCCACCAACCCGGAGAGGGCATGCCACCTTTTTCCGGTCGAGAACCATGGCCTCGGACTTAGAGGTGCTGATTCTCATCCCAGCCGCTTCACACTCGGCTGCGAACCACCCCAATGCCTGCTGAAGGTCCTGCCTCGAAGGAGCCAACAGGACAACATCATCCGCAAAAAGCAGCGATGAAATCCTGTGACTCCCAAACAGGACTCCCTCCGGCCCCCGGCTGCGCCTAGAAATTCTGTCCATAAAAATTATGAACAGAGCCGGTGATAGAGGGCAGCCCTGCCGGAGTCCAACATGCACTGGGAACAGGTCCGACTTATTGCCGGCAATGCGAACCAAGCTCCTGCTCCAGTCGTACAGGGACTGAACAGCCCTTAGCAAAGGGCCTTGGACCCCATACTCCCGGAGCCCCCCCACAGGACACCAGGAGAGACACGGTCGAATGCCTTCTCCAGATCCACAAAACACATGTAGACTGGTTGGGCAAACTCCCATGAACCCTCGAGCACCCTCCGGAGGGTATAGAGCTGGTTCAGTGTTCCACGGCCAGGACGAAAGCCGCATTGTTCCTCCTGAATCCGAGGTTCAACTATCGGCCGAATCCTTCTCTCCAGTACCCTGGCGTAGACCTTCCCGGGTAGGTTGAGAAGTGTGATCCCTCTATAGTTGGAACACACCCTCCGGTCCCCCTTTTTAAAAACAGGGACCACCACCCCGGTCTGCCACTCCAGGGGTACTGTCCCCAACCGCCACGCGATGTTGCAGAAGCGTGTCAGCCAAGACAGCCCCACAACATCCAGAGACTTGAGATACTCAGGGCGGATCTCATCCACCCCAGCCGCTCTGCCACTGAGGAGCTTGTGAACCACCTCAGTGACCTCAGCTTGGGTGATGGATGATTCCACCTCTGGGTCCTCAGCCTCTGTCTCCTCAACGGAAAACGTGACAGTGGGATTGAGGAGACCCTCGAAGTACTCCTTCCACTGCCCGACAATATCCCCAGTCGAGGTCAACAGCTCTCCACCTGCACTGTAAACAGTGTCGGCAGAGTACTGTTTCCCCCTCCTGAGGCGCCGGACAGTTTGCCAGAATCTCTTCGAGGCTGACCGATAGTCCTCCTCCATGGCCTCACCGAACTCCTCCCAGCTCCGAGTTTTTGCCTCTGCCACTGCCTTAGCCGCGGCACGCCTGGCCTGCCGGTACCCGTCAGCTGCCTCAGGAGTCCCACAGGCCAACATGGACCTGTAGGACTCCTTCTTCAGCTTGACGGCATCCCTTACTTCCGGTGTCCACCACCGGGTTCTGGGATTGCCGCCACGACAGGCACCAGAGACCTTGCGGCCACAGCTCCAAATACAATGGAGGCCGAGAACATGGTCCATTCGAACTCAATGTCCCAAGCCTCCCTCGGGAGCTGGGCGGACTGCGGCAGAGGCTAATGTTCAGTCGCTCCGGCATAAAGTGGATGAGCTTCAGGGTAACGTCAGGTACCTGGCTGAGTACAGGGATGCATGTATTCTGGCCCTCACGGAGACCTGGCTTAAGGAGCAAGATCCACAGTCAGAGCTGGAGATTGATGGATTTGGAGTTCCCTTCCGCCTTGACAGAGACCTCGCAGTGACCGGCAAGTCACTCGGTGGGGGTGTGTGTCTTTACGTCAATAAGAACTGGTGTAATACAGTGATTGTCAGGGAAACTCTGTGCACCAAAGACATTGAACTATTGTCCGTATCCCTGCGACCGTTTTATCTCCCCAGGGAATTTCCACAGTTATTTATTACAGTTGTTTATGTTCACCCGAAGGCTAATGCTGATGTAGCCACTCAGGCTATGCTAAAAACAGTGCAGCGGCTGCAGGGGTTAGCGCCGGATGCGCCGCAATTTATTTTGGGTGATTTCAACCACTGTAAACCGTCAAAGTCCTTGGGTAATTTTTACCAATACGTGACGTGTCCCACTCGACATGCAAAGTATCTGGACCTTTGTTTTGGTTCCGTAAAAGGAGCATATAAGTCCTTCAGCAGAGCTCCACTCGGTATGTCCGATCATAACATGGTTTATCTTGTTCCGTCTTACAAACCCGTCCTGAAGAGGAACAAGCCAGAGAGAAGATTGGTTCCGGTTTGGTCAGAGGAATCAATCCACTGCCTCCAGGACTGCTTCCACACTACGGACTGGGATTTCTTCAAAAACGTTTGTGTGGATATTAATGAATTAACTGATGTTGTTTCTTCATATGCTCTTTTTGCGAGGCCTCCATTATTCCACGGAAAGAAATTTTCTTTTACCCCAATAATAAGCCATGGGTGACTAAAAGTGTAAAAACTGTAATTAACCAGAGAAACATTTGTTTCGCTCAAGGCGACACTGCTCGATATAGAGAGCTCCAAAAACAGCTCAAAAAGGAGCTTAAACTTGCTAAATGCAGGTATAAGGACAAGGTGGAGAGCATGCTAAGGGCAGGCAGCTCTCGTCCTGCATGGGAGGGGGTCAAATCCATGATGGGGATGCAACCCAGGAAGAGTCATGTCTCCCTCACTAGAAGGCCTGATCTGGTGCTCTCAAATGAACTGAACAATTTTTATAACCGTTTCAACAACTGTAAATTCAGTGAGGAATTGTCAGTTTTTAAAAATGCTGTCTCTTCACAGTATAATCTTGTTGACAGGAACAAGGTGTGTAAACTTTTCCGTGGAGTCAAGGAAAGGAAAAGCCCTGGCCCAGATGGCATTGGAGGACGTGTTCTCAGGAACTGTGCTGACCAGCTGGCAGACATATTTACTTTTATCTTTTCTATGTCCCTTCAGCTTCACAAGATCCCCTCACTTTGGAAGGTTTCCATTATTGTTCCTGTTCCCAAATCTGCAACCCCCCAAATCATTAAATGATTTTAGACCTGTGGCATTAACCTCCCTTGTTATGAAGTCCTTTGAGAAAATTGTCAAGGAAAGACTTCTGACCTGTGTTCAAGACTACCTGGACCCGCTACAGTTCGCTTACAGGTCAGGCAGAGGTATTGAAGATGCATTGGCCACACTATTGACTCATCTTGAGGGAGCCAAGACTTTTGCCCGTCTTTTATTCATTGACTTTTCAACTGCTTTTAACTGCATACAGCCACACATTTTAGCAGGAAGATTGAGGGACTTCCACAGCATTGATCCTGGTCTTATAGCCTGGCTAATGGACTTTTTAACTGAAAGACCACAGCGTGTGAGGGTCAATGGTGTCCTGTCAGACACTCTTGTCTCCTCCACTGGATCACCTCAGGGCTGCGTCCTTTCACCCTTGCTGTTTGTGTTGTACATGAACGAGTGCCGTAGCCAACATGTGGAGCGTCACATCCTGAAATTTGCTGATGACTCAGTAATCGTGTCCTTGCTGAGCAGTGATGACCCTGACCCTGGCCCTGTAATGAGGGAATTCATGGACTGGTGTTCCTCATCGTTTATGTGCATCAATGTGTCAAGGACTAAAGAAATGTTGATAGACTTTCGTAAACATCTGTCAGTCACCCCTCCTCTTGTCATTGAGGATCAAGCTGTCGAGCTGGTCCACAATTACAAATATCTTGGGACTAACATTGATGACAAGCTGTGTTTTGATTTTCATGTGGATGCTGTCTGTAAAAAGGCACATCAACGAATGTACTTTTATAGGAAACTGCGGAGCTTTAATGTTGACAGCACTTTAATCAGGATATTTTATTCCTGTTTCATTGAATCTGTTCTGACCTTTTCTTTTGTTTGCTGGTTTGGCTTGCTTTCCCTTAAGAACAAAAACAGATTGCAGGGCATAGTGAAAGTGTGCAGCAAAATTGCAGGGATTAATCTCAATGCTCTTTCTGACATATACAAGCTCAGAACCCTGAGTAAGGCCCGCTCACTCCTCACTGATCAGAGCCACCCTTTGGTTGGTGAGTTTGTGCTGCTCCCGTCAGGCCGCAGATATATCCTGCCAAGATGCAGAACGAACAGACTAAAATACTCTTTTGTCCCTGCTGCCATTGGGTTTCTTAACAAATGATTGATAATTGTCTGTTCTAACTATTGTTTCTTTCTGTGTTATATGAGTCGTCATTCTGTGTTTGTGGCTGATTGTTTTGTCCTACTATTGCTGGCTGCAGGGCAACTTGCCCCACGGGGATAATAAAAGACTCCTTGAACCTTGAACCTTGAACCTTGAAGCTCTCCCGGAGGTGGGAGTTGAATACCTCCCCAACGGGGGGTTCGGCCAGACGTTCCCAACAGACCCGCACAATACGTTTGGGCCTGCCAGGTCTGCCAAGCTTCCCCCTCCGCCAGCGGATCCAACTCACCACCAGGTGGTGATCAGTTGAGAGCTCAGCCCCTCTCTTCACCCAAGTGTCCAAGACATATGGCCGGAGATCAGACGAAACGACAACAAAGTCGATCATCGACCTTCGGCCTAGGGTGTCCTGGTGCCACGTGCACTTATGGACACCCCTATGCTCGAACATGGTGTTCGTTATGGACAAACTGTGACTAGCACAGAAGTCCAATAACAGAACACCACTCGGGTTCAGATCAGGGAGGCCGTTCCTCCAAATCACCCCACTCCAGGTGTCACCGTCGCTGCCCACATGAGCGTTGAAGTCCCCCAGTAGAACAATGGAGTCCCCAGTCGGAGCACTATCCAGTACCCCTCCCAGGGACTCCAAGAAGGCCGGGTACTCTATTTGGCCTGTAGGCACAAACAACAGTGAGAGTCCTCTCCCAAACCCGGAGGCGCAGAGAGGCGACCCTCTCGCTCACTGGGGTAAACCCCAACACATGGCAGCTAAGCTGGGGGGCTATGAGCAATGACCCCGTGGGCAAAGGCCCGGCCACCAGGCGCTCACTCACGAGCCCCAACCCAAGGCCTGGCTCTAGGGTGGGGCCCCGGCTCCGCCGTACCGGGCAACGTCACAGTCTTTGTTGTTCTCTTCTTCATAAGGGGTTTTTGAACTGCTCTTAGTCTGGCCCATCACCCAAGACCTGTTTGCCATGGGATACCCTAACAGGGGCAAAGTGCCCCTGGCAACATAGCTCCTGGGGTCATGTGGGCACACAAACCCCTCCACCACGGTAAGGTGGCAGTTCAAGGAGGGGACATACCCTAATAACTATACAGATAGTTATTAGGGTTATTTTCAGATAATGTGTGTGTGTGTGTGTGTGTGTGTCCTCCACAGAGTCCACCAACAGAGGTCAGAGGTTCCCAGTGGTCAATCTGCCCAGGAGCATCAAACAGACTTGGCCTCCATATTTATGGTGTGTAAATGTACAGCCTTTAACTTCAGCTGCTCACTAATTTCAGAAGAACCATTCGGCTCATAGCAACCAAAATGTGAGGACTTTCAACCTGTGCAAGCTGGATTTGATTTTTTGTTTCATGTCTGATTTTGTGTCCAGAATTTAGAACTGAAGTTTTAGTCGTATGTTTTTCTGTTGCAGCTGCTGGAGGAGAACATCGTCACCTTTGTGAAGAACGAGCTGAAAAACATCCAGAGGTCTCTGAGGCCAGATTACCCAGAATGCTTAGAGAGGCAGAGGGAGGATGAGGAGGTTTTGGACGGTGAGGAGGAAGAGCAGAGGAGGAGCAGCAGAGAGGCTTTTCTGCAGATCACACTGCACTTCCTGAGGAGAATGAAGCAGGAGGAGCTGGCTGAGCGTCTGTGGAGCAGTAAGAGAATTTTAACACCTTCAACAGGATGGAGAGGAGGAATGATGTGAAAATGGAAATATTTTCATTTCTAAACTCGGCTGCAAATCCAGACATTTCTGAAATAAATTCATCTGTTTTTTGTTTGTTTGTTCATTCAGAAACTCCTGCTGCTCGTTGCCAACATGAACTCAAGTCTAAGCTGAAGAAGAAGTGTGAGTGTCTGTTTGAGGGGATTGCTAAAGCAGGAAACCCAACACTTCTGAATCAGATCTACACAGAGCTGTACATCACAGAGGGAGGGAGTGGAGAGCTCAATGAGGAACATGAGGTCAGATGGATTGAAACAGCATCCAGGAAACCAGCCAGACCAGAAACACCAATCATATGTGAGGACATCTTTAAACCTTTACCTGGAAGAGATGGACCAATCAGGACAGTAATGACAAAGGGAGTGGCTGGCGTTGGGAAAACAGTCTTAACACAGAAGTTCACTCTGGACTGGGCTGAACACAAAGCCAACCAGCATGTCCACTTCACATTTCCATTCACTTTCAGAGAGCTGAATCTGCTGAGAGAGAAAAAGTTCAGCTTGGTGGAACTTCTTCATCACTTTTTCACTGAGACCAAAGAAGCAGGAATCAGCAGGTTTGAGCAGTTCCAGGTTGTGTTGATCTTTGACGGTCTGGATGAGTGTCGACTTCCTCTGGACTTCAACAACAACCAGATCCTGACTGATGTTACAGAGTCCACCTCAGTGGACGTTCTGCTGATAAACCTCATCAAAGGGAACCTGCTTCCCTCTGCTCGCCTCTGGATAACCACACGACCCGCAGCGGCCAATCAGATCCCTCCTGAGTGTGTTGACATGGTGACAGAGCTGAGAGGCTTCACTGACCCACAGAAGGAGGAATACTTGAGGAAGAGATTCAGAGTTGAGGAGCAGGCCAGCAGAATCATCTCCCACATCAAGATGTCACGAAGCCTCCACATCATGTGCCACATCCCAGTCTTCTGCTGGATCACTGCTACAGTTCTGGAGGACGTGTTGAAGACCAGTGAGGGAGAAGACCTGCCCAAGACCCTGACTGAGATGTACATCCACTTCCTGGTGGTTCAGTCCAAAGTGCAGAACATCAAGTATCATGAGAGAGCTGGGACAGATCCAGTCTGGACACCAGAGATCAGAGAGATGATCCTGTCTTTGGGAAAACTGGCTTTTGAGCAGCTGGAGAAAGGCAACCTGATCTTCTGTGAAGCAGACCTGGCGGAGTGTGGCATTGGTATCAGAGCAGCCTCAGTGTACTCAGGAGTGTTCACACAGATCTTTAAAGAGGAGCGTGGGCTGCACCAGGACAAGATTTTCTGCTTCGTCCATCTGAGCCTTCAGGAGTTTCTGGCTGCTCTTTATGTCCTTCTGACATTCATCAACTCTGGAGTCAATCTGCTGTCAGAAGAACAGTCAACCTCCTGTTTATCGACAGTGTTCAGCAAATCCAAATTCAAACTAAAACACCTCCTGCAGAGAGCTGTGGACAAGGCCTTACAGAGTCCAAATGGACACCTGGACTTGTTCCTGCGCTTCCTCCTGGGTCTTTCACTGCCAACCAACCAGACTCTGCTACGAGGTCTGATAACACAGACAGGAAGTAGCTCACAGATCAATCAGGGAACAGTCCAGTACATCAAGGAGAAGATCAAGGACAGTCCCTCTCCAGAGAGAAGCATCAACCTGTTCCACTGTCTGAATGAGCTGAATGACCATTCTCTAGTGGAGGAGATCCAACAGTACATGAGATCAGGAAGTCTCTCCAGAGACAAACTGTCCCCTGTTCAGTGGTCAGCTCTGGTCTTCATTTTACTGTCATCAGAAGAAGATCTGGATGTGTTTGACCTGAAGAAATACTCTGCTTCAGAGGAGGCTCTTCTGAGGCTGCTGCCAGTGGTCAAAGCCTCCAAGAAATCTGTGTAGGTTCCTTTAGAATTGGATATATTCAATACATTAACTTTGAACCATAGGTTAATTTAATTACATGAGAAAAGAAGCTGACATTTTCAAATTTACCTCATTCTTCACTAATTCCTCCTCAGTCTGAGTGTGTGTAATCTGTCAGAGAGAAGCTGTGCAGCTCTGGCCTCAGTTCTCAGCTCCCAGTCCTCTAGTCTGAGAGAGATGGACCTGAGTAACAACCAGCTGCAGGATTCAGGAGTGAAGCGTCTCTCTGCTGGACTGGAGAGTCCACACTGTAGACTGGAGGCTCTCAGGTAAGACCCGTTTGTTCCTTCCGCCCAAATCAAACAAACAAAAAATAATTGTACACGTTTCTCCAGACTGAGTTCCTGGCTCTCACTGACTAAGCCAGTAAACATTTTTATTGTCAAAAATCTGCTTTTCAGTTCAATCTTTATTGACAGACACAAGGTCCAATAAAAACACACAACAAAAGACAACACAACATCAAACAATTAACATCAGCACATTGAATGTCTACAACAAGAGTGTGTACCAATGATTCCAAATCCCTGAGTGATACTTGGTAGCACTAAGATTGTGTTTTGTCTTTACCCCTCTTTTTTGACGAGATGAAATTCTTGCTCAGACCCACTTAATTTTAAAGTGGTTCTATTCACTTAATATATTTGCTACTCAAATTTAAAATACCTTTCATTATATTATATATCCAAGTCATCTCACAGTACAATGTGTGCCTATATTTTTAGTATGAGTGACGCAGTGAGAATAAGACCAGTGTCCCTGATGTTGTTAGTGCTGCATTCAGCTCAGTGAGCTACAGAAGCATGCAGAGCTCACTGTCGACTTGCTTTTAAGCCATGTATACACTGTGTTGAAGAAACATGGCGATATGTTTGGTCGTGCCTCCAAAACGGTCCTATGTTGCACTGTGAGAGAGGTTCAAAGATGGCTGTCGTTATGGTTTTGAAGCCAAAGGTAACCCGGATCAAAATTCTGACAGTGTCAGAAATTTAGGAAAAACATCTCACAATATGACTGCTTCTATGACCTATCTCTGCTAACCAACCAATAGGAATGCAGCATAAAATGACTCACTTATGATCATGATACTGGCGCTAAACCCAA
Source organism: Myripristis murdjan (assembly GCF_902150065.1). Taxonomy (NCBI): domain Eukaryota; kingdom Metazoa; phylum Chordata; class Actinopteri; order Holocentriformes; family Holocentridae; genus Myripristis; species Myripristis murdjan. The sequence continues at coordinate 26,804,343 of NC_044002.1, read as the reverse complement.
TGATGAAGGTAAAATGAGGAAAAGGAATTGTTTGGTTTCTCCTCCAGCTCTTGGGATTTTTATCTGAACACTTTAATACCACAAATGTAAGGGCTTGATTCTTGCTTAGCATCATTGTTTAGCACTATAGCAGCGCAGATGGATGACATACACTGATGACGCTGTCTTGTATACTGACTTGCATCGTAGCCCATAAGATTCACGAGGTGTGATCATCACACAGTCTACGTACATCAAACTTGATGTTGTACCTAAGTTTATTAGATCCATGTGGCACTGTGTGGTTTGAAATAAATTTACAAGATTGTTGAAATGTCACAGTCTGTTGGCGCCATGAAATAAGGCTGTCATGAATAAAGATTATTATTAGTTTCAGTAACACGAAGAAACTCTGACAACAATGACATTTTCTTCTCTTTTAATGTCCATCCAGGCTGAGTGGCTGTAATCTGTCAGAGAGAAGCTGTGCAGCTCTGGCCTCAGTTCTCAGCTCCCAGTCCTCTAGTCTGAGAGAGCTGGACCTGAGTAACAACCAGCTGCAGGATTCAGGAGTGAAGCTGCTCTCTGCTGGACTGGAGAGTCCACACTGCAGACTGGAGGCTCTCAGGTAAGACCCATTTGTGTTACTGCTCCCAAAATAATTGTACACATTTCTCCAGACTGAGGTCCTGGCTCTCAGTGACTCTCAGTCACTTATCCTGACTGTGCCAAGAATAAACCTGAAAGTTTCATCAGGTTTGCAGAGCCAGTAAACATTGTTATTGTCAATTTTTTTTTTTCTGGTTACCCCTCTTGTTTTGATGATATCAATTGATTGCTCAAATCCACTTAATTTGAAAGTGGTTCTGTCCACTTTATATATATTTACTACTCAAATTCAAATACCTTCCATTAATTCATGTATCCAAGCCACCTCACAGTACAATGTGTGCCTATATTCTCAACATGAGTGACACAGTGAGGATCAATCATTATTAAAGGTCAAAGGTTAAAGGTTTTTATTTGTCATTTCTTTGTACTGAGTACAAAAGAAACGAAATAGTGAATTCCTAGGTTAAAAGCAGTGCAAAATCAGGTCATAAAATATAAAAATATAAGAAATCACATATAATAATAATAAATCGATAAAAAAACAATGGCAGCAACGTTGAGCAAATGTGCAATAAGTGTGCAGAGCAGTCAGAGTTTTTTTTTAGCAGCGGGTTATATCAGTTCACAGTTTGTTCAGTGTGCAAGTGTTTGTTTCAGTGTTCACTGCTCTCATAGCCTGGGGGAAAAAGCTGTTTAGGAATCTGCTGGTCTTACAGCGGATACTCCTGAGTCTTTTTCCAGATGGCAGCAGGGAGAACATCTGTGGGAAGGGTGGTGAGTGTCCTTGAGGATGGCCGCCGCCCTGCAGATGCAGTGCTTCCTGTACGTGTCCAGCAGCGATGGGAGGGGGGCACCTATGATCCTGCCGGCCGTTTTCACCACCCTGTTCAGCTGACGCCTCTCGTACTCCATACAGCTGCCAAACCAGGAGGTGAGGTTGTATGTCAGGATACTCTCCATGGTGCCCCTGTAGAAGGTGGTCAGGTGGACGGTAGAGAGGCCAGCCTTCCTGAGTTTTCTGAGGGGGTGAAGTCGCTGCTGGGCCTTCTTAACAATGGCGGCAGTGTTGATGGTGAAGGATAGATGCTCTGCCAGATGAACTCCCAGAAACTTGACGCTGCTGACCCTTTCCACCGCAGCACTATCGATGGCCAGAGGGCTATGATCCAGCCTGCCGGTTCTTCTGAAGTCTATCACCATCTCCTTTGTCTTACTCATGTTAAGGAGGAGGTTGTGAGACCTGCACCATGATGTCAACTGCTCCACCTCCATCCTGAATGCAGCCTTATCCTCATCCCTGATGAGTCCCACCACTGTTGTGTCGTCCGCATAGCCTACTTAATGATATTATTAGTAGTATGGGAAGCAGTACAGTCATGTGTGAGTAGGCTGAACAACAGGGGACTCAAGACACAGCCCTGGGGGGACCCTGTGTTCACTGTGATGGAGCTGGATTTTCTTTTCCCCATCCTGACTGTCTGCTGCCACTGTGTCAGGAAGCTAAGGACCCAGTTGCAGATGCCAGTGTCCATGTCCAATGACCTCAGTTTCTCCATGAGCTGTTGTGGGATGATGGTGTTAAATGCTGAGCTGAAGTCAATGAAGAGGACAGGTATTCCTGTCCTTCAGTTGGGAGAGAATGGAGTGGAGTGTGGTGGTGATGGCATCCTCCGTGGAATGGTTTGCCTCATAGGCAAACTGCAGGAGGTCCAGGTTGGCAGGGAGGCAGGATTTTATGTGCCGCATGACGAGCTGCTCGAAGCATTTCATCAGCTCTGGTGCCACAGGGCGGTAATCATTCAGGCTGGCCAGGTTATGCTTCTTTGGCACGGGGATGTGATGTGGAAACTTCAGTCCAGATCAGGCCAGATTGACTGCAGAAAACTTCTTAGACTTGGTACCAAAAACACCAATAAAATAAGTCTTGGAGGCTTCAAAAATTAAGACTAAGAACCAGGCAGAGTCTTAAGCCGGCAGGTTTATTTTCATTCGAGATCTCAAATGGAAACAAACAGTGAGTCGATCACAGAGGAAGACGACTGGCGTTCTTAGTTTATACACCTGTTAATATGTCCTCCCAACTCCTGGCTGCCCACCCTTGCTATTTTCCTTTTTTTGTAATGTTAGGGGACCAAAAACCATAGGTGTCAGCAATTTTATTCATACAAAGAGATCCTATATGAACCCAGGAATAGCGGTGCCAGCATTCGGCCAGCCGGTGAGATAACAGCTACTAATTGGGCCAGATTTACCTTGGCCTTGGCTGGTCACTTTTCTAGATAAGAGGAGGGCTAATTGGACACACTCAAAATAGGTCAGGCTTTGAACTGAATTAAAGAAAAACACATAAACTTCAATCCATGACATTTGTGGTCAGTGCAGGTGGATGTCTATTCATTAAAAAGTATCGCCGATCCTTTTTGAGCCTTTCTATTGCTAGGCCCGTGCTCCTTAAAAAGTATCGCCAATCCTTTTAAGCCTTACCACTGCTAGGCCCATGCACATTAAAAAGTATCGCCGAGCCTTTTAAGCCTTACCACTGCTAGGCCCATGCTGATTTATGTTCTTCATTATGAGCTCTCTTATCTTTGTTACCCTCTACAGTGTCAATATTTTTTTTGGGCTCAGAATTACCTCTACAGATGATGGTGGCTGCTCTATATGAGTCCTTAATGTTTGTATACACCAGATCTGAATGTGTTGCTCCCCCTGGTTGCAAAGTTCACGTGTTGGTGAAATTTTGGCAGGACAGATTTGAGACTTGCCTGGTTATAGCCCCCTGCTGCAATGAAGAAGTCATCTGGATGAGCAATCTGATGCGTGCTGATGTCGGCTCTGTGCAGCATCAGCCCCTCCAGTCCTGTTGCGGCGTCCGCGATGTTCCGACTGAGCCAGGTTTCGGAGAAGATGAGGACAGGCAGTCCCTCATGCTGCGTTGGGATGCTCTGCACAGCCTGATGTAGTCCATTTTGCTGTCCATTAGCCAGGAGTACTGTTGGTCCTGCCGGCTTGCTGGGATTAGCCGTTAGCCTAGCACGTACTCCTCCGCGCTTGCCCCGCTTCCGTGTCCTCTCGCACCGCTTCAGATGCCTCCTCACTTGGCCAGATCAGGGTAGCAGGCTAAGCTCACCCAGCCTGCGGAGCACGTCTGGCTCGAGTGCTTTGTAGCACCTTTTTTCGCTACGGATGTTAAATAAACACTGAAGATCGTACACTCGACGTGTTCTTACATTTTGCTCCACTTTTCACACAGTTTGAATCACTCACACATGCACAATCACACGTAGATCCATGCGGCACTGTGTGGTTGGAAATAAACTTTTAAGATTGTTGAAATGTCTCAGTCTGTTGGCGCCATGAAATAAGGCTGTCATGAATAAAGATTATTATTAGTTTTGGTAACATGAAGAAACCCTGACAATAATGACATTTTCTTCACTTTTAATGTCCATCCAGGCACTCAGCCTGGATGGACATTTTGCTCAAATTTATCTTGTTCTTCACTAATTCCCCCTCAGGCTGAGTGGCTGTAATCTGTCAGAGAGAAGCTGTGCAGCTCTGGCCTCAGTTCTCAGCTCCCAGTCCACTAGTCTGAGAGAGCTGGACCTGAGTAACAACCAGCTGCAGGGTTCAGGAGTGAAGCGTCTCTCTGCTGGACTGGAGAGTCCACACTGTAGACTGGAGGCTCTCAGGTCAGACCCAGTATTTCTTTTTTCTTCCAAATGTTTTTACACATTTGTCCAAATGGACTTCCTGACTGGGAAAAGCATGTAGACTTTCAGCTTTAATTTAAGGGTTTGAGCAAAAATATGGTGCTAACTGTTTTGGAATTACTGGTGAAAAGCAGATGAAAAGCTTCTTTTTCAGGATTTACCAAACTGTTGATGTGGCTACTCCTAAAGTTGTTGCTATCTGTCCGATGGATTTTATTTTGCTTTTTGAGCCTAATGATGGCCTCCTTCACCTTCACCTGCACCTCTTTAGATCGCATGTTGAGGGTTCTGATCAACAGCTACCAAATTCAAACGCACACACTTGGAAACTCCAGACCTTTTTCTTTTCTTAATTTGTCGTGGAATAATGAAGGAAAAAGTCACACCTGGCCATGAAAATGGGGTGACAGTGTCTAAAAGTGGCTGTAATTCCTAAGAGATGAATTCCATATTTTTGTTCAACCACTAATATTAAAAATGAAAGTCTGCACTTCAGTCACATCTTGACTGTAACGAATACCACTTTGTTACTAGTAACTGATAGCTTTGCCTTGTAAATATTGCACAGCATGGTTGGTATAAAATGCACTTTAAACAGACAACATAACTATGCACTTTAATAAACTTTCGTCACGATATTCACACTTTATTGTTGCTTGCACAGGATATTTGCACATTGCATATTTGCACATTTTATACAGACAATTTAATGTCTATTTATTGAATAATTTCTAACTTGAACTTTCTAACTAAATTTAACAATGTAAAACCATGAGTGATGTGTGTCTTCTGGCTTGGGTTGTAGTCAGTGCCTGGCTCCACCTGGAAGAAGTAAAACTGAATTAGTCACTGACTCTGACTTTTGTTTATAATTGATGAATAGTGTTATGTAAGTTAGCGAGTGTTACACTGTGCAGAAACGTGCGGTAAGATTATAAAAAATGTGCAAGTGCCTGATTCGTAAAAACATTGTGTTAAAGTTGTCTGTAACCTGTCCTTACCTCTCCTGTTCTGAGTCTGCTCCAGGGTGTTCGGCCAAAAGAATCCCGGGTGGTAGGAGCACCAAAATAAACGTTCCGGTAGGGACCAAGTGGCAGGATAGGATAGGGGAAGGCCGTAGTTGGGTGTATTAAATATTTGTTGTAATGTTGGTTAATTTGGTTTATTTTTGTGGAATAATTGTAGTATGTAAATAAGTGTAAATATTAGCTATAAAATTATATTCTGCATTGTTTATATATAAGAAGTTATTATAAAATAATGTATTAGCTACTGTATTAGTAGCAGCATCCAGTTGAGTCTACCAGGGACAGAGTATATAAGGTGCCAGTATACATCTGTCTGGGTTGCTGTCAGGTCTCATTGCCTGTGCTGCTGCTGCCATGATATATGATTGTATTGCCTTTTTTTTTGTTGTTTTGGTGAATAAAACACCATTGGTTTTTGGTACACTTCATCGCTGCCTCGACATCTTTTACTGCCTCATCCAGACGCAAATGCTCATTACCAACAATGATTCCCTTTCAAATCCACTGTGGTGGTGTACAAGGACAGAATAGTGAATATTGTGTCTCTGTCCAAATACTTATGGACCTATTTCACTATGCCGGATCCCTCCACAGGATGATTACTGATGGCTTTCCTCCCCTTCATCGCCGTCTCACAAGTTCGACTTGGACTCCATCCTGAGAAGTTTCTCCCTGTTTAAGGATCTGGGCTGTCGGCGGGCTGTTTGAACGGTGCTAATCCGTAGCCGGCCATCAGCTGCCGTGGCTAGGTGGCTAACCGGCATCCGTCCTGAGTTGGCATGACTCTCCGTTACTCCGCTGCACAGCTCCACAAACTCAATCCTACAGTCACTTCTGAATTTAATATCCCCATTGTAGAAGAGCTCGGACTCCTGCGGCGCTCCCGCTATGCCCACCGGAGCACACGCAAAAACTTTGTTTACCACCAGCGGTCTGAGCAGTGTATCCCCTCCATTTGGACGCCCGTCGCACAACTGACACATCATCAGAGCACTGCCACCAGGACACTATTTCTCTCCAAACTGGGCATAAAACGTGGAGTGGATCACAGCCTACTCCGGCCTCTACAGAGACACTCCACCTCCACCAAACCTGGACACTCTGTTAAAATTGAACTTTTTAATGCACAATCCTTAAATAACAAGGCATCATTTATTCATGACCACATTATCACTGCTGGTATACACTTTATATGTTTAGTTGAGACCTGGCAGCAGCCTGATGTCTACTCCAGTCTAAATGAAGCCTGTCCCCATGGTTACACCTATCTTAGTAAGGCCCGCACCGCTGGCCGCGGCGGTGGCCATGCTGTTGTGCACCGGATAGACTTTGAGCTGTCCCACCTGTCTCTACCTGCCTACCTCTTTCGAATGTCTTGCATTCAAATGTAAACCCCCAGTTTCCACAACAGTTCTCCTGGTTTACCGCCCCCCCAAACTGAACCCAGCCTTTATTCCCGAGATGCACGACCTCCTCACCACTCTCTGTGCAACAACAGGGAATATTATCATATTGGGTGATTTTAATATCCATATTGATAACCACTCTTCCTATTCTGCTGCTGAATTCATTAATCTTCTTTATTGTCTCAACCTCACTCAACATGTTAATGTCCCAACACACTCCAGAGGCCACACTCTTGATTTGCTGATCACCAACGCCAACCTCATCAGCAATCTTACAGTGTATGATCTGGGTGTGTCTGACCATAAGGCCATTTCAGTGGAGCTTCCAATGGTGTCCCCCGTCAACAAGCCAAACAGAAAAATCAGTTTCAGGAATCTCAAAAAAATCAATCACATCACCCTGGCTGCTGACCTCTGCCACCTCTCCACGGCCAACCCCTCCTCAGTTTCCAAAGCTGTGGATTTCTACAACTCATCACTAAGTGCCCTCCTGGACCACCATGCCCCAGTCAAGACCAGAACTGTCACCTTCACACGCTCAGCTCCCTGGTACACTAGTGAGCTGCGACTACCGAAGCGAATGGGGCATGTCCTAGAACGGCGTTTCAAAGACTCTGGACTTGCTGTTCATAAATTAGCCTACCGGGAACATCAGAGGGCCTACTGCAAGTCCCTTAGTGATACACAGGCTCAGTTCTACTCCCACATCATCAACAATAGCCCAGGAAATTCCAAGCAACTTTTCTCAACCATTAACCATCTCCTCAAACCTCAGTCCCCCCCACACTCTGACAACATGCAGGAGCGGTGCAACAGCTTTTTATCATTCTTTAAATCAAAAGATGGAAACATCCGCTCTCTTCTTTCCTGTAGCTCTGTCCACACTTTCCACCTGCCTGGAGGAGATAAAGGCATGGATGACAGCTAACTTCCTCCAACTGAACAGTTCGAAAACGGAAGCTATTCTCATTGGCACCCCACACCAGACCCGGTCATCCACTATCACCACCATCACCTTCTCCGGCCAGGACATCCATCTCTCATCTGCAGTTGCCAACCTTGGTGTCAGAATGGACCCCCACCTGACCTTCGAAGGCCACATCAAACATCTGTGCAAAACCTCCTTTTTCCATCTCAGGAATATTGCAAAACTCCGCCCCACACTTACCCTCACCGACGCCGAAAAACTTGTCCATGCCTTTGTCTCCTCCAGGCTGGACTACTGCAACACACTCCTCATCAGGCTTCCCAGCAAAAACATCCAGCTGCTGCAGCACATCCAGAACTGTGCTGCCAGAATCCTGATGAGGGTGCGAAAGTTTGACCACATCACCCCCGTCCTCAAATCCCTCCACTGGCTCCCTGTTCAATACAGGATTGAATTTAAAGTCTCCCTCCTGACCCACAAGTGCCTCTATGGCACTGCCCCCCCCCTACCTCAAAGAACTCCTCACCCCACAATCCTCCTCACGCCACCTCTGCTCAGGGCAGGCCAATCTCCTCCAGCCTCCAAGGACTAGGCTCAGAACTATGGGCCTTTTGCGCAGCTGCTTCCAGTCTGTGGAATGGACTCCCTGACCATCTGAGGGCGCCGCAGACTTTGGACTCTTTCAAAAAAGGCTTAAAAACATATCTTTTTAGAAAAGCATTTGCATAGTTAGCCTATTTTAATGTCTTTTCACATGCCTATTTAACGTCCTTGGTCTATTGTGTTGTTTTAGTATGGTAATTTCCACTGCTTCTATTTTTTTGTTGTTTTAGTATGGTTTTGTAACCTCCACTGCTCTACTTATTTTGATTGTTCTTATTGTGATATTGTGACATTTGCTTTTACCTTTTATTCTTTTACTTTTTATTCTTCTATTGTAACTGTTGCACTTTGAGATCATTTATTTGATGTAAAGTGCGTTATAAATTAAATGTATTATTATTATTATTATTATTATTATTATTATTATTATTATAACTGTATATCAGGACTTCAGAGTCAGCATAAATTGTTATTGTCAAAATTGTTGAAAGCCACTTATTTTCCAAGTGATTCTGTATTTATGAATCAAGTTTATAGATTTACTTATATTTATTCAAATTCAAATGCCTTTTATTGCCCTTTTACTGTGTCCCTCATGTGAATCAAACCAGTGTCCCTGGTATTGTTAGTGCTGCATTCAGCTCAGTGAGCTACAGCAGCATGCAGAGCTCACTGTCAGCTTGCTTTTAGATAAGGCTGTCATGAAGAAAGATTATTATCACTATTAGCAACATGACGGCAGTGTCCCAGGAAAACTGACAACTATGACATTTTCTTCTGTTTTAATGTCCATCCAGGCTGAGTGTGTGTAATCTGTCAGAGAGAAGCTGTGCAGCTCTGGCCTCAGTTCTCAGCTCCCAGTCCTCTAGTCTGAAAGAGCTGGACCTGAGTAACAACCAGCTGCAGGATTCAGGAGTGAAGCATCTCTCTGCTGGACTGGAGAGTCCACACTGTAGACTAGAGGCTCTCAGGTCAGGATCAGAGAACTCAAGAGCTTTCAAATTGGACTAAATGAAAACACAAAGCCGATCACACATTTGAATATTTGTCTGAATTCACCCAAATAATTTCAGATCATTGTGCTGCAAAAATAATCCAACATGTATGTGTATCAGACTGTGTTGTTGTGTTTGGTGTGTCCATGTGCAGGCTGTCAGGCTGTCTGCTCACACAGGAAGGCTGTGCTTCTCTGGCCTCAGCTCTGAGCTCCAACCCCTCCCATCTGAGAGAGCTGGACCTGAGCTACAATCATCCAGGAGACTCAGGAGTGAAGCTGCTCTCTGCTGGACTGGAGGATCCAACCTGGAGACTGGAGGCTCTCAGGTATGGAGAGACACACACAATGTCTTCTAGAGGCCTGAGGAATATTGTGTCATGTTGAATGGTGGATATGAGTGACATGGTCTGCTAAATCCTTCATAGGGAAGGTTATTTACTGCCCATGTTTCTATCCTCAAAGAGAATCTGCTGCTCTGACTCTGTTTCTTCCTCCAGGGTGGACCATGGTGGAGAGCAGAGGTTGAAACCAGGCCTGAGGAAGTGTAAGTGTGGATTTAGTTTGATTCCTGAACACAAAGCAGCAAACATTCAGCTGTTTAGATGGTGCAGCTGCAGCTTCTGCTGTTTGTTCTCAGCTGCTTTTAATGTTCAACCAAAAATCATTTAGTTGCTGCTCAAGAACAGACACTGTCTTTATTCCCTGACCCTCATTTGGCTGTTTAATTTTTATCAATTGATTTTTATTCATTTGATCACAATGGATGTCCACAAACTAAAAATGTCCATGCTTGTATCATCCTAACTGAGTGGTATCTCTTATGAAATGTCTAACATGTGGAAGTTGTGTTGAGAGAGATAACTAATTAAAGTAATCTAGGACAGGTGCGCATCCTCTTGGCCAATCGGCAGTGGGTGCTCAACTTGGAAGAATACTGAGATGAAATTCACCTAGGGTAGGTGAAGAAGTGGCACTCCAAACTTAAGGGCAAGACCAGGCTCAAAATTCAATTTCAAAAGATTTTAATGCTGACGCGTTTCGGCCGAAGCCTTCATCAGAGCATAATATCATCATCACAAACATGTATATAAAGTCATAGTAATTGTTTGGCCACACCCAACTGTTCAATCCAGATCATCCCCACCTGGGAGGATGGGGAGGCACTCCCTTAATTGTCAACCGTCTATTGGTCAACAAAATCCCATGCAGTCAAGAGAACATAGATTCAAAGACTCTGTTAAATACAGATCAGGTGGGGAGGCACTCACTTAATTGTCAACAATCTGTCAGTCAAAAAAGTCACATCCGATCAAGAGTACATAGAGTCAAAAATACAAGTGAAAACCATTGTCTCACAAAATCACAATCTTGGTGACACAAACACAAAGACCCAAAACCCTCTGCTGCGTCACAAAAAAGGTCTGAAAGAGAAGTCATCATTTAACCCTTGTGGTTGCATGGAACCCATTTGATCTATCCAGTACATTTCCCTCTGAGACAATAATTTGGGGATATTACCCCCTCTGGTGGTAGTAACATGTTCCACTCCAACAAATCGCAAGGATGCAGGAGAACCATGCTTAGCTTCCATATAATGTTTTGCCATAGCATAATCAATGTTACCAGTACGTATAGCAGTCTTATGTTCTGAGATTCTCAATTTCAGTGCTCTTTTTGTTTGGCCAACATATGCTTTCCCGCAAGGGCAAGTGAGCATATAAATAACATTGGTGGTATTGCAGTTAATGAACTGTTTATGTTTGTATTCCTTCCCTGTGAGGGGATGTCTGAAAGATTTGCAGTTTGAGGTGTTGTTACACTGGGCGCAATGACCATATCTATAGTTGCCCTTGATGGAAAGCCATGTAGATTGTTGGTTGTTGGAAGAGGAATGTACAAGTTTGTCTCTTAAAGTTGGGGCTCTTCTGAAGATGACAAGAGGAGGGTTATTAGAAACTGCACTGAGCATAGGTTCAAGTTGTAGGATGGGCCAATGTTTCATGATTATTTGTTTAATTTGATTGGAGCAATTGTTTTGATCAGTTAAAAAAGACAGTCTATGTGGTTTAGCCTCCTTGATGCGTTTCTCTAACAGACTATGCCTTGATGTAAGGCGGGCCTGTGTAATTGACTGCTCAATGATAGTTTCAGGATAACCTCTTTCTAGAAACCTATTTTTCATGACATTGGCTTGAGCAACAAAATTTTCTAATGAAGAACAATTCCTTCTCAATCTTAGAAACTGGCCAGTGGGTATATTACGTTTCAATTGACTGGGATGGTTAGAAGAAAAATGGAGCATGGTATTTCTTTCCATAGGTTTGCGGTATAGTGTGATTTGAATTTTGCCAATGTCATGAAAAATAGCTCTTAAAGTGAATGAGTAACACAGAAAGGCACAAAACAGAACTGAACATATTGAACGTTACAACCAATAACAGGCCAATTATAATGAATTATGACCACAGTTCTGTTATGTGTCTGCTACTAAACTGTAATAATAATGATAATAATGATAATAATAACAATAACAAAATAACAATAAGAATAATGCTAATAATGCTAATGCCAATAATAGTAATAACAATAATGAAATCAATTATTATTATTATTGTTGTTATTTAGCATTTTTTTTTAAAAAAGCTACAAAGTTTTTCTTTATATAGCAAGATAAAATAGGATAAAACATAAAATATAACATAATTAAAACAACTGAAATTAAAATCATGAGAAAACAGGGATAAAAGGGGAAAAAAAAGGTTTAACATAAAAACCTTTTGCTTTCCATATAAACAGCTCTGGCATCATGAACGTGTTATACGATTGACTTGAAACTGTTAATAAAGCAACAGATAATAAAGACAACAGGTGTGTTAGATAAAAATCTGCTGGTGTTTTGTGTCTTGTTCTCTCCATCAGATTCCTGTGAACTCAAACTGGACATAAACACAGCAAACAGACTCCTCGTCCTGTCTAAGGACAACAGGAAGGTGACAGCAGTGAGACAGAAGCAGCCATATCCTGATCACCCAGAGAGGTTTGACTGCTGGCCACAGATCCTGTGTAGAGATGATCTGACTGGTCGTTGTTACTGGGAGGTCGAGTGGAAAGGAGGGGTTTATATCGCAGTGACTTACAGAGGAATCAGCAGGACAGGAGGCGGTGATGACAGCAGGTTTGGACGGAACAAAAACTCCTGGAGTCTGTTCTGCTCTGATGAAAGTTTCTCTGTCTGGCACAACAACATCAGAACAGATATCTCTGTCCCCCCCTCCTCTCACAGAGTGGCAGTGTATCTGGACTGGCCTGCTGGCTCTCTGTCCTTCTACAGCGTCTCCTCTGACACACTGATCCACCTCCACACCTTCACCTCCACATTCACTGAGCCTCTGTACATGGGCTTTAGGGTTTGGTCACCTGACTCCTCTGTGTCTCTGTGTCAGATGGAGTGAGAGTCTCCTCCTGTGTGGAGAAACACTTCTAACATCACACAGTTAACCTGCATGGCAACATCCAATCAGCTCACTTCATTTTAATAACTTTAGCAGCGTCGATTTTCATGACAAGTTGCCCCCACAGAGAGATTTGTAACACGCTGCTCGTTCTGTCACGATGGGAGTGTCAATAAAGTTATTCAACGCTTTCCTCAAAGATCAGCGGCGATGCTGGAATTCCCTAAACAACGCTGTCCTGAACAATATCTGAGGTTTTTGCCCACAAATTTATATATTTAATCTCAAAGAATATTCAAGTGTTTATCTTGCATCTTGAGTTTTTTTCTCATAAATTTGTGACTTTATAATCTGCAAATTTTTGATTTTTTTATTTCTCATAAATTTACCACTTTCATCTCAGAGAATCCTCAAATTTTTCTTGGAATTTTGCAAATTTAATCTAGAATATGTTTTTCTCAGAATGTCATCCCTGCAGGACTTGACAACAATTCTACAGTGCCATATATGGTGTATATAGGTATACTTTTTCTTTTTCTTTTTTTTTTTTTTTTTTTTTAGAGATGCTCAATTTCTTATTTTATGTTTTTATTGTTGTAATATTTTGCAGGATTAGCACATATATTTAGACTTAATGCACATCCTTTTGATACTATATACAGCAGGGAAAATAATTTTTGAACATGTAAACATTTTTCTCTGTAAATATTTTGACATGAAATTTTCACCTGATGTTGGTAACAACCCATTAATTCACACATACAAAGAAATCAAAACAAATAAGTCCTTCAATTTTGTTATGTGTAATAAAATGGAATGACACAGGGAAAAAGTATTGAACATGCTTCCTGACATTTATTTTATACTAGTAGAAAAGTCTTTGTTGGTAATGCCAGCTTCAAGACGCCTTCTGTATCAAGAAACCAGTCACATGCTTTGCTCAGGTGTGTGTTTTGCCAATTCTTCCACACAAACTGTCTTCAAATCTTGAAGGTTCCAGGGGCCTCTTCTATGAACTCTAACTTCAGTTCTTTCCATTGATTTTCGACTGGATTCAAGTCGGGTGACTGGGCCATTCTAGCAGCTTTATTTTCTTTCTCTGAAACCAAGAGAGAGTTTCCTTGGCTGTGTGTTTGGGATCATTGTCTTGCTGAAATGTCCAAATGTTCAGCATCCTGGTAGATGGCAGCAGATTCTTATCAAGAATGTCTCAGTCCATTTCTCCATTCATCCTTCCTTCGATTATATGAAGCCTGCCAGTACCATATGCTGGAAAACAGCCCGACACCATCATGTTCCCACCTCCAAACTTCCCTATTGGTATGGTGTTTTGGTTGTGATGTGCTCCAAACATATTCTTCCAGTATTTCATAGGCTTGTCCGAATGTTGTGCAGCAAACTTTAAACGAGCTTCAACAAGCTTTTTCTTCAGCAGTGGAGTCTTGCGAGGTGACCATGCACAGAGGCCATGGTGGTTGAGTGCATTACTTCTTGTTTTCTTTCTCTCCTCTGTCACAAATCTGGCAAGGAGCACCTGGTCGTGGCTGGTTTATAGTGAAATGATGTTCTTTCCACTTCTGGATTATGGCCCCAGCGGTGCTCACTGGAACATCCAGAGGTTTAGAAATACGTCTGTAACCAATGCCATCAGTGTGTTCTGCAACAATAAGGTTGTGAAGTTCTTAAGAGAGCTCTTTGCTTTTACCCATCATAAGATGCTTCTTATGTGACACCTTGGTGACGAGAAACCTTTTTATAGGTCATCAGTTACGACTAAACCAGCTGATATTAATTTGCACTAATAGGGGGCAGGATCGCTTTCTAAATACTGACAGATTTCAGCTGCTTTCTGGGCTTTCCATGCCTTTTTGCACCTCCTTTGTATACATGTGTTCAATACATTTTCCCTACTACTACTACTACTGCTACTACTGCTACTACACAAACACAGAGGTACTACTACTACTACTACTACTACTACTACTACTACATGTATGTGTCCATGGTGTTGGTGGTTGCGTGGCTCAGGTACCAGACTGCTCCAGTGCATCTGGCGCTACTTAGCATCCTCATCTCATTCCTGAAACAACTTACGCTGCCATAACAACTACATTATAATGTTGTTATCCTGTTTCTGTGTTAGCATTATGTAATCTGTGTTCTGCTCTGTGCTTACAACATCCACTGCACGTCTGTCCGTCCTGGGGAGGGATCCCTCCTCTGTTGCTTCCCTGAGGTTTCTCCCTGTTAAAGGGCTTTTTAGGGAGTTGTTCCTCATCTGATGTGAAGCTCTAAGGACAGAGGATGTTGTATTCCTGTAAAGTCGCTTGACACAAATTTGTAATTTGTGATATTGGACAATATAAATAAAATTTACTTGATTTGACTACTACTACCACGACTACTACGGCTACTACTACACAAACACACAGGTACTACTACTACTACTACTACTGCTACCACACAAGCACATAGACACTACTACTACTACTACTACTACTACTACTACTACTACTACTACTCAGAGTAAGGAGTAATATCGGAGGAGGCTATATTTTCTGTTGGCACATATTATCATATCACATCAGTTATAAGTTGTTTAGTTAAACAAGTACAATTGCTTGTCAGTCGTTATTTTTGTTTTTCATTAATAATCAGTATAAATGCATCTGGACTTCAGTATGGATTTGTACGAATGCGTCACAGTTACAAACTCACTGAGCCTCTTAGTGGCTTTTATCAGTGGTAGGAGTCGCTACTACTACTGCTACTAGTACTACTACTACTACACACATACACAGGTGCTATTACTATTACTAGTACTGCTACTACTGCTACTAAACAATCACACAGGTAGTACTACTACTGCTGCTGCCACTACTACACCAACACACAGCGACTACGACTAATACTACTACTGCTGCTACTACTACGACTGCCACTACTTAAAAACACACATGTACTTCTACTACTACTACACAAACACATAGATACTACTGGTACTACTACTGCTAATACTACTGCTACTGCACAAACACAGTTACTACTATTACTACTACTTCTACTACAACACAAACACAAAGATACTACCATTGCTATTACTACCACTACTCATACTAGTACTATTACTGCACAAACACACAGGTACTACTGCTAGTACTAAAACACAGGTGTTTCTACCACTACTACTGCTCCTACACACATACACAGGTACTACAACTACTACTACTGCTACTACTGTTACTACACAAATACACAGGTATTTTCAGGTATTACTATAACTACACACTACTACTACTGCTATTACCAAACACACAGGTACTTCTACCACTACTACTACTACTACCACTACTTCTATTACTGTGCTGCTGCTACACAACCACACAGGTACTACTACTACTACTACTGTCAAGTTATTTGTGCAGCTTCCCCACTTGAAAGGGATAATACAGCCCATAGGAGATTAACTGGATTTCACTCATGCAATGACCACAACTTTTCTTCGTTTCATCTTCTTTACTTTTGATTAAATTAATTTTAACAACCATTTTAATATGTAGTCTCATGAAATTTTAAATTATAGCAGACTGAAATTTAGCAGCATCTAAACAGATTTCATCAATATTTATAATCTCAAAAGCAAAAATTATCATCTGTTAATCAAACAATCATGTTACTTTTACTTTTTAAACATCACAAATATCAACAAATGAACTGATTAGTCTAGAACGCACATTGTACTGTGCGCTACAAACGCCAACGGGTCATCCAGCTTTTATGACTCAATCAAAGTCCGTCTCTCACCGGCTGCCTCTCCAGACACTTAAACGCTGTACCACCGCTGCTTCTTTGCCGTCCTGTGCAATGTTGATGCTCCTGAACGCGCAGGTTTTGCGGAGAGAGAGAGAGAGAGAGAGAGAGAGAGAGAGAGAGAGAGAGAGAGAGAGAGAGAGAGAGAGAGAGAGAGAGAGAGAGAGAGAGGAGGAGGATTTTGGAGGAAACTACTTTTCGCTTCTCTCCTTTTCGCCAAATGCCCTTCCCTGCGTTCCAAATCGCATACTTATACTTTTTACTTTTAGTATGTACTGCAGCTGCCCTTAAAAAGTATGTAGTTTAGTATGTATTGGGACATACTAATTCTTTTTTTCCCTACTAAATAGTATGGTAGCATGGGTATTGGAACGCAGGGCTTCTCTTCCGACCGGTGCCGCGGTGTCAACCAGGTGTGCTCAATCACGGCCAATGGTCTTGCTAGGGGAACGGCTGTAGGCAGCTGTCAACCAGCCCGACAGTTTAACCCGTTCCTTACCGTAACAGTTCACTTTCCAAGTTGACTTCACAACTACTGCTGCTGCAACTGCACAAACACACAGATACTACTACTATTATTAATACTACTACTGCTGCTGCTACTACACAAACACAAAGCTCCTACTACCACTACTACTAATTTAAAAAGTGTGTGCATTATAAAGTTGTTCCTGTCGCCCTCTTGTGGACAAATTGAGTAAAAACAGCGGCTCGACTGAGGAAAACTACTACTACTACTACTACACAAACACACAAGTACTACTACTACTACTACTAATACTGCTACTACACAAACACACAGGTACTACTACTACTGCTACTACTGTTGCTACACAAACACGCGACCACTACTACTACCACTACTAAACAAACATACATACAGTAACTGTGATATTGATCCAAAAATAAATAAATAAATGTGGTCATTTCTGTTACTATATTTAAAAAGTCAAAGTGCAGTGCCCTCGCCCTCACTGCCCCAGCGCCCTCTGCTGGTTACCTGCAAACCAAGTCTGAACTAAACTGGTTCCAGTGTTAAATCAATAAATCCATCATGTTGATGTTCAGATTCTTGTCAAGGTCACGTTTGGATAACGGTCGGCTGTCTTGAGTCTCATGAATGAGGTTTCTGTGTGGAGGGAGGGCGCCCTCTGGTGGATTCTACTGACTACAGCTTGTGTGCAAGATTAGACTTCTTTTATTGTCATTGCACAAAAAAACACAGCAGTGAGATTTTGGCAACGAAATGTCGTTGCTTGGCTTCCGGATTACAGCAGAGATGGAATTGTGGGACCGTTTAGGTATATATAAATATAAATATTATACATAAATATAGTCTATATAACTGGTATGATATGGTCTATATAACTAGTGCTAAAAAACAGGAGCTAAATAGTAATGAGTGCAATTTAGAATAGCTAGATAAAACAGAATGTACAACAACAGACTAAACAGTGTAAACAACTGAATAACCAGTATAAATAATAATGAGTGCAATTGAGAATAACTAGATAAAAACAGAATGTAAACAACGGACTGAGCAGCGTAAACAACTGAATAACCAGTGTAAATAATAATGAGTGCAATAAGAACAGAATGTAAACAACAGAAAAAGAAAACAACTGACTAAACAGTGTTAACAGTGGAAGATTGCACAGAAATGTATTGTCCATACGTAGCTGCTGGGCGGGTGGGGGGGGGGGGGGGGGGGGGGGGGGGGGGGGGGTTATTGCACAAATAGGAGGTAATTAATTCTCCTCATCCCAGGGGTGTTTCCCGGACTGGGCTACACACCCTGGGCCTGAAGAAACCATACCTCCATAAAGGGATATTGCACAGAAATGTATTGTCCATACGTAGCTGCTGGGCGGGCGGGCGGTGGAGGGGGGGTGGGGGTGGGGGTGGGGGGTTATTGCACAAATAGGAGGTAATTAATTCTCCTCATCCCAGGGGTATTTCCCGGACTGGGCTACACACCCTGGGCCTGAAGAAACCATACCTCCATAAAGGGATATTGCACAGAAATGTATTGTCCATGCGTAGCTGCTGGGCGGGCGGGCGGCGGAGGGGGGGTGGGGGTGGGGGGGGTTATTGCACAAATAGGAGGTAATTAATTCTCCTCATCCCAGGGGTGTTTCCCGGACTGGGCTACACACCCTGGGCCTGAAGAAACCATACCTCCATAAAGATATATTGCACAGAAATGTATTGTCCATATGACAAGTTATTTGGCATTGAGCAGTCTGATGGCCAGGGGGAAGTAACTGTTTCTGAGTCTGGCTGTTCTGCAGCGGATGCTGCGGAACCTTCTGCCAGACGCCAGTCGGGAGAACAGTCCATGCTGGGGGTG
Source organism: Myripristis murdjan (assembly GCF_902150065.1). NCBI lineage: Eukaryota > Metazoa > Chordata > Actinopteri > Holocentriformes > Holocentridae > Myripristis > Myripristis murdjan. Next base: position 26,785,465 of record NC_044002.1, on the reverse strand, counting down.
GGTGGGGTCAGAAATGATCCGGTGGGCTCTGGATAGGCAGTGGCTGTCTGCTACGTCCTGGATGGGGGGGAGCGAGGTCCCGATGATCTTCTCCGCCGTCCTCACCACTCTCTGCAGAGACTTCCAGTCTGAGGCCCTACAGCTCCCAGACCAGACGGAGATGCAGCTGGTCAGCAGGCTCTCGATGGTCCCTCTGTAGAAGGTGGTTAGGATGGGAGGGGGGAGGGAGGCTCTTCTCATCCGCCGTAGGAAGTGCAGGCGCTGCTGTGCCTTCTTCGCCAGGGAGGAGGTGTGGAGTGACCAGCCGAGGTTGTCGGTGATGTGCACCCCCAGGTACTTGGTAGTGCTCACGACTTCCACGGCTGTGTCGTTGATGAGGAGGGGTGTGTGGCTGGGTCTGGATCTCCTGAAGTCCACGATGATCTCCTTAGTTTTATCGACATTCAGGACCAGGTTGTTCACCTTACACCAGTCCACAAGATGTTGCACTTCCTCCCTGTAAGCCAGTTCGTTGTCGTCCTGAATGAGGCCCACAACTGTTGTGTCGTCCGCGTACTTCAGGATGTGGTTGCTGCTGTACCTGGGGCGACAGTCGTGGGTCATCAGGGTGAACAACAGGGGGCTCAGAACACATCCCTGGGGGGAGCCGGTGTTCAGGGAGATGACACTGGAGGTGTTGTTCCCCACACGGACAGACTGGGTTCTGTCGGTGAGGAAGTCCAGCAGCCAGTTACACAGGGAGGTTTTGAGGCCCAGGGGCTCCAGTTTGCATATCAGGTCCTGGGGGATGATCGTATTGAATGCTGAGCTGAAGTCCAGGAACAGCATCCGTACGTGGGTGTTCTTTCCTTCCAGGTGCTCCAGGCTCAGGTGGAGAGCAGTGGAGATGGCATCCTCAGTGGAGCGGTTTGGCTGATATGCAAACTGGAACGGGTCGAATGATGGGGGGAGTATGGAGATGATGTTGTCCTTAACCACCCTCTCGAAGCACTTCATGATGGTGGATGTAAGTGCAACGGGGCGAAAGTCGTTAAGGCATGTGATGGCTGGTTTCTTGGGCACTGGAATTATTGTGGCCGACTTGAAACACGGGGGGACAACAGCCTGGTTCAGTGACATGTTGAAAATGTCTGTGAGCACATGGGCCAGCTGGTCTGCACATTCCTTGATCAGCCGTCCTGGAATGTTGTCAGGGCCTGCAGCTTTCCGTGCATTGACCTTCCTCAGGGCTCTCCGCACTGCAGTGATTTCAAGCCTGAGTGGCTGTTCATCGGGGTGGGGGGTAGCTTTCCTCGCAGGATTTTTATTTAGAGCTTCAAACCTTCCGAAGAAGTTATTGAGCTCATTGAGGAAGCTGATGTCATCCTGGCAGGGTGTGGGTGTGGCTTTGTAGTCGGTGACAGTCTGGATGCCCTGCCACAGTTGTCTGGTGTTGTTGGGGTCCTGGAAGAAGCCCTGGATCTTCTGACTGTGGGCGCGCTTTGCTACTCTGATGGCACGGTTCAGATTTGCCCTCGCTGATTTGAGTGCCGTCGCATCACCAGATTTGAATGCAGCATTGCGCTCCCTCAGTCTTTCGCGCACCTCCTTAGTCATCCAAGGTTTCTGGTTGGCCCGTGTGATGATAGTCTTGGTGACTGTAACCTCCTCCATGCACCACTGTATGTAGCCTGACACAGATGCAGCATACTCCCCCACATTGGTGTGTTGATTGTCTGTTGCAGCCTGTCTGAACATGCTCCATTCGGTGCATTCAAAACAGTCCTGCAGTGCAGACATGGCTCCCTCAGGCCACACTCTCACCTTCTTCACAGCCGGCTTTTCCCTGGTGAGCAAAGGCTGGTATGCAGGAATTAGCATAACAGAGAGGTGGTCTGAGGAGCCCAGGTGGGGGCGGGGGGCTGCTCTGAATGCCTTCTTGATGTTTGTGTAAACCAAGTCCAGTGTATTCTCCCCTCTAGTAGCAAAATCCACATGCTGGTAAAAATTCGGAAGCACAGTCTTCATGTTGGCCTGGTTAAAGTCCCCAGCAACAATAAAAACGCCCTCCGGGTGTGTGGATTGCATGTCGCTGATGGCGCGGTAGAGAACACTCAGGGCTTGTTTACAGTTAGCGCTGGGCGGAATGTAAACAGCAACAATGGTGACGCTGGTGAATTCCCGGGGCAGGTAGAAGGGTCTGCATCTCACAATCGTAAACTCTATGTCCACACAGCAATGACTGGAGACCAGAGAAGCGTTGTTACACCAGCTGTTGTTAGTGTAAATGCAAACACCACCTCCCCGTGTTTTACCTGTGAGAGCATGGCTCCTGTCGGACCTGAATGTTGTTAGCCCGTCCAGGCTGATGGCGGTGTCCGGGACAGAAGAGTTGAGCCACGTCTCGGTGAGAATGATAATGCAGCAGTTTCTTGTCTTCCGTTTCGTGATTAAGTCCAGCTTCAGGTAGTCCAGTTTGTTTTCCAGGGAGCGTACGTTGGCGAGCAGGACTGATGGAAGCGGCGGTCGGAACGGGTTAGCTTTTAGCTTAGCTGTAAGTCCACCGCGACAACCGCGCTTCTGCTTCCTCTCGCACCGCCTCCGATGTCTCCGCGGGTGGCCTGCGCTGGGGGGAGACTCCGCTGTTCTGTGATCCGCTGGATCTGACCGGCATAGCAGACCGAGTTTGTGTAGAACGGTCCGCGTCTCTGGGCTTACAGGGTTTACGGGGTCTACGTTGCTAAATTTTCTAAAACTAATGATAAACTGCCGGTCATATACTATTCTAGCACTGTTTCGCTGAATTTGTGATGCTAAAAACACTGAACTAGATGGCGAAATTACCGATAAAGTGGCTATGTTACCGGGAGCCGAAGCAGCCGCAGCCGGACAGGGCGCCGCCATCTTGTGTGAAAGATGCCTGCTTTCTGCTATTTTATAACTGCAAAAGAAGCTCAGCCTATTTTAAATAATAATTCATTAAAAACAGGAAGAGCATGTATTTTTTGTGGACCTGAAGAAAAGAGTTTCTGAATATGTTGCAGTTCATATTTTAGAAATGATGAAAGTTGTGAAGTTGTAAAGTATGGAGGACTAAAAGGGACAGAATGAAATAAATAAATACATCTTTAAATAAATACTTAAAAGTGTCATTAATTAATTAAAATGGGAATTAAATAAATAAATGTGTCATTAAATAAATAAATGTGTCATTAAATGTGTCATTAATTCATTAAAATACCAGTTCATTTAATGTAAAACATATATATAATTATTTCATTATTTATTTAATTATTTCATGGACCGGTGTTGCAGTGCTTCATGAATTAATTTTATCTGTCAAACTCACCCATCAAAGTCAGTGGGCGGGACTAACGTGAATCTAGCCTAATCGATTGCTTAGGTCTGAAGCCTGGAAGTCTGCCGGAGCCGGAGGAGTTCTGCTTCAGCCTCTCCAGTTAAAGTTGCTGCTTCTCTGAGTAGTTCTGGGCAACTTCTCCACATTTTGTGGCTGCACCTATCTAGCACGCATCGCGCACCGCAGTAACATTTGCTCCTGCAAATCCCCCATTTGCTTGAACCGAGTAAAGGTTGCGCCACCAAGTGTGTCAGAATATCAAATCAAATCAAATCAAATCAAGCTTTATTGTCATTAAGCTGCACATACAGCAGTAGTGCACACAAAATGAGATAGAGTTTTTCACTTGGGATCCCCGAGTGATGGTAAAGTCAGCAGTATAAAAGTCTAACAGCTTTCTGGAGGAAGCTGTTGCTCATTCTGGCGGTTTTGCTTTTCACAGTTTGCCTGATGGAAGCAGCTCAAAGTATTTGTGGAGCGGGTGAGAAGGGTCTCTGACAGTGTTCAGTGCTCTACTCCTGCAGGGATGGGATGTTTCCATGGAGCCATGTCTCCGCAAAAGCAAGCACACAGCAGTCTCTCTCCTGCGGGTGTCTCTTAGCAAGCGTAGCTCGTCCAGCTTGTTGTCGAGGGAGCGAACATGAGAGAGCAAGAGCCACGGTCCTGCTGGTCTGGAGGGGTTAGCCTTTAGCCTGTAGCCTGTAGCCTGAAGCCTGTAGCCTTTAGCCTGTAGCCTTTAGCCTGTAGCCTTTAGCCTTTAGCCTGTAGCCTGTAGCCTGAAGCCTGTAGCCTTTAGCCTGTAGCCTTTAGCCTGTAGCCTGTAGCCTTTAGCCTGTAGCCTGTAGCCTGAAGCCTGTAGCCTTTAGCCTTTAGCCTGTAGCCTATAGCCTTTAGCCTGTAGCCTTTAGCCTTTAGCCTGTAGCCTATAGCCTTTAGCCTGTAGCCTTTAGCCTGTAGCCTGTAGCCTGTAGCCTGTAGCCTTTAGCCTGTAGCCTAGCGTGGATCCCGGCTCTCTTCCCCCTCATTTGTTTACGTTTGCACCGCTTGCGCTCCCTTCTCTCCCTGGTGACAGCCGGTGTAGACGCAGGTAAAATCCCGTGCTGGCGTAGTGTGTCCACATCAAAGCAGAGAGCCTCAGTTCTTGCAGCATGCTTTACCTGATGTTTAGTTAAGTCTCTCGGCTGTAGGTTATGCAACCTGAGCGTCTGGGTGAAGCAAAACAGTTAAAAACTTTCACTTTAGAATATGTTTACTTGCTCTGCATCAATCGATTATCTGAAGTCGATCTGTCTTGACTTGCTGTGCTGGGTAACCAATCAGGTGTTAGTCCCGCCCACTGACTTTGGTGGGCGAGTTTGACAGATAAAATTAATTCATGAAGCACTGCAACACCGGTCCATGAAATAATTAAATAAATAATGAAATAATTATATATATGTTTTACATTAAATGAACTGCATTTTAATGAATTAATGACACTTTTAAGTATTTATTTAAAGATGTATTTATTTATTTCATTCTGTCCCTTTTAGTCCTCCATAGTCAAAGGGCTGTTGCTGATTATTTACTGACCAAATGGAAGAGAAGGTGGATCACATACTTTTAGAAAGATAACGTGTCAAAACACATTAGTTTTGAGCAATAAAGAGCCTTTCTTAGAGAAACAATGCTACAGTCTGTCTTTGGAAGTTGCTGTCCTCACTGACTGAGACTTTCCTTCATGATATTAATAGTTGAGTCTCATTTTACAAGGCTGTTTACTGTGCCTGATATGTTATGAGCAGAAGTTTCATATCCTGATCAAATGACACTTGTGGACTTTGATACTGAAGTTATGAGGAAGTTATTGCACCTTCAGATCTAAAGTGCTCACACTCTCAGGACTGACACAGGAGAACAAGCAGCGTCTTCTCTCTCTGTGTTGTCTCTCCAGGTGAAGCTGAAAGTCTCTTTGATTTGATGTGGATGTGACTGAGCAGGTAAAGAGCCGACCAGGGATCATTAGACATGTTTGATGAACAGGCTCCTACATTGTGTTTTAGAACTGGAGGACTGGAGAGCAGACTGGGATGACAAGATGGCGGTGACGTCTGTAAAAATGTGATTTTCATGTTTTGCAGATTCAGGAAGCGATATACAAGCAGATTTCCTCTTATTTTGTTTGTATCCACAATTTGTTTGATTTGTTCTAATTTCTGGGCTTCACTTATGGTTTCTTTTTTTTTTTGCTTGTATGTCTTTTACGTGAGAAGAAGTTGTGCGAGTAGTTTATAGCGCTCTTACCAAGATAAGATAAACATTTGTCACTGTTGCAGTCGACAAATCTGCTGCCCAGCACAGGAAAACATCCATTTTAAAACTGAATATCATAAAAAAAAAAAAATAAAAATAAAAAAAATAACATTAAATGAATATCAACATACCATCACATTTAGATCATTTTATCTTTTAGAGTAATTAGAAGAATTCGATTTTTACAACAGGAATTATGACATGATTGTACAAACAAATTTATTTTAGAGCATTTAAGAACAGCGTCTTTGTCTGTGTCGGGGCTTCCTCCTGCCATCGTCACCATGGAAACGCCCGGCTTGGGAAATGTGTTTGTTGGGCTCCATTTTAAATATTGAACCATTTTGATTTTATTTGTGTTGAATTTTTGACTTTGCTGTAACACCAAAGCTGATGCTCTGTATAATCTTTTTTTTTTTTTTTTTTTTTTTTTTTGTTTGGGTTTATGAAGCAAATGTGATCTTCTCAGCTCTCAGTTCTTTCTTCATTTCACTTCAGATATTTATTGTCTGAACTGAACCAAACAGTCAGGATCCACGGTGGATTTCAGCTGCTGAAGCTCTTTTTCCTCCTACAGACGTGTTCTTGTTCAGTTCTTGGACGTGTGCAGAGTATTTTGCACACGGCACAACAGCTGCCCTCATTCAGTTTTTAGGAAGCGTTACCTTCTGCTAATAAAAAACACTCAGACACACACCTCCATTTTATGAACACACTGCAAAAACACAAAATCTTACCAAGATTATTTGTCTTATTTTAAGTCAAAAATATCTTATTTCTAGTCAAAATATCTAATTACACTTAAAATAAGACATGATCACCTCAGAAGTAAATTGTTTTTAGACAATTTTCACTTGTTTCAAGTGAAAATTCACTTGAAACAAGTGAAAATTTGCTTGTTTCATTGGCAAAATTTGCCAGTGGAAAAAGTGAAAATTCACTTGAAATAAGTGAAAATTAGCTAGAAACAAGAAACAAATTTTGCCAATGAAACAAGCAAATTTTCACTTGTTTCAAGCAAATTTTCACTTGAAACAAGAGACAATTGTCTAAAAACAAGTTACTTCTGAGGTGATCATGTCTTATTTTAAGTGTAACGAGATATTTTGACTAGGAATAAGACATTTTTGACTTGAAATAAGACAAATAATCTTGGTAAGATTTTGAGTTTTTGCAGTGCAGGTGGATTTCATCTTTCTGCACACCTGGGGAAGAGAAGATTTGGATGGTTAAGAATGTCTGGTGCATTTTTTCTCTTAACAGAAAAATAAGAGACAGTATTATTGACATAATTTTCAACATTAATACCTGACAATGAGGACAAAACTTCAAGTCCGCAAGTCAACTTATTTGATGGGTAAAATATACATAAAGTAAGTAGTCAACATGGATAAGCTTGACTGCCAAACAGTATCAGAGTCTAATTCTCCCTCAGCCTTTCCCAGTGTGAAGAGTCCCAGAGGATTCAAAGTCCTCTGTAGATGAAGCTGCTCAGTGGGTTTGATGTAAAGGGCGGCTGCTCTGAGTGTTACGTCCACTCTGTATATGTGACATGGTGCTGACAGGAAGACAGCACACATCCTGTCATGGAAAGCTTGTTGTCATGAATGAGCCGCTGTGTTTGTGTCAAGGTGTCGGCTCGGCTATGGATGTGTGTGAGGAGAGAGAGGAGGGGCTCCCTGCCTCTGAAAGCTCTCTGTCTGGGGAACATGACAGCCAGACCAAAGCTAAGAGGTGAGATGAGGATCTCTGACTGTCCATGACTGTTCTCCATCTCAGAGCTCAGCAGGCAAATCAGCACAGCAGCATTATTCACAGGAAAAGCTCTCTGTGTGTTTAGATCATATTTTATTTCTATTTTTTAATGTTTCTCAAAATAAGTTATTATTTTCTTAGTTTGTCACTAAGAAAGTAAAGCAAATCCCTTCAGTGTGTTCATGATGTTTCTATCAGGATCCAGCAGAAGAGACCAGACTCCCCTGGACCTGGACCTGAGCCCAGCTGTGTGTCCATGAAGAGTGATCGCTCTAAGGGTCGTCTTATTTGGTTCAGAGGCAGCCACCTCTCTGAGGATGATGGGTAATTATTTCACATTGATTATAAATCAGTTGTTTTTCTGTCATCAGATTCATGAGATCCAGAATTGGTTTGATCCTTCAGACTCTGTTGACTGAGTTTCCTCTTTCAAAACATCACATCCAATAACCATGTGTGTGTGTGTGTGTGTGTGTGTGTGTGTGTGTGTGTGTCCTCCACAGAGTCCAGCAGCAGAGCTCAGAGGTTCCCAGTGCTCAGTCTGCCCAGCAGCATCAAACAGACCTGGCCTCCATATTTAAGGTGTGCAAATGTCCAACAACATAGCGACTGAAAAACAGCCATTCTGCTCTGAATTGTCTCCGTGCTGCTCTCTTCACATCTTTCAGGCTGGATTACAGCAACAAGGATTCATTTAATCTGAGATTAGTTCCCGTCAGAGTCAGAGTTGGAAATGAAGGATGTCGGGTTTTATCGTCCTGGGGACGATAAAAACAGCAGCGGGGACACAAATCTACAGTGTCTGGAACAGTAGAGAAACTCACCGTCACAAATGAAATGATTGTAAAAGAAGTGAAATGTGTCAGTGTGCCTACTGGTGATGAAGGCAGAGCGTCACTGGGAGGCTGTGTCCACATGGTTTGTGTCAGTCACTCTGTCCACAGGGATTAAAAGCTGGTGTCTCTCACTGCTTCTACAGCGCTCAGCTTTTCTTCCATCGGCTCGTTGCCACTTGGCTTTGTAAAATATCTGATGTGAGCTGAGCTGCCTGCAGAACTCGCTGCTTTAGACAAGAATACGCTCACAAGGCTGAATGCAAAATGCTTCCATGTTGGATCTCCAACACGGGCTGTTTGCAGAAATCAGCCGCTTCACACGGGCAGCTGTGCACCTCCGTCCACGGCCCAGAGGTTCCACTCTGTGATGCAGAGAAGGCAGGAAAAAGTGGCAAAGCAGCAGCACAAGAAGAGGACTGATGCTGAAAGACAGTGTGTGTGTACATTTCCATCAGTGTCCACCAATCAGAGACAGGTTTGCATTTGCACTGCAGTTTGTGATGCATTTACTGATCCAGCAGTCAGAAATACAGCAAAAACAGTCACTCAGCCAGTCAGCAAGAGAATATTGAAAAGTGACTGTGGCCAAACACCTCGGCTGATTTCATGTTTTTATTCAGATATCAGTGCAGTGAACAAGCAGAACTTCCATGTTGGACCAGAGTGTGTCAGTAAAGTGATGACTTACTGAAATAAAGTTATTAAACCATATGTACTGTGTACAATGAAAAAAAGATCTTTAATTTTGGACAGTGGTTGTTCAGTCTGGGACAGCTGAAGGCAGAATTCGGGACAGCTTCCGGACACTGAGGGAAAAACGTCATTTTGAGCCCTGGGAGTTTAGCAAAGCCTGGTTTAAAAAGAGCAGATCAGATTTCAAAGGAAGCAGAGCTCTGCTGCTCAATGAAAAACTGATCCTGATTCAGTTGGTCCAAGTTTACAGATTTCAACTTTCCTCAGCGGATGACAGTTAAGTGAAGATGCTCACTGGGAAAACAGAGGAACAAGTGATCACATGAAGGTTGAGGACTAAAAGCAGACGGACTCACATGCTGTCAGAAGCCAGGAAGCAGAAAGAGAGAAAGCAGTTTGTCTGTTTCCTCTGACAGGGGAACCAGTTTGCTGTGGCTCGCTAACAAGCAGTGAGCTGCTCATCGTGGCTCCACAGACGTTCAAACTTCTCCTCCTCTTCTGAGAAACAGGTTGGGCTGAAGAAATGCAGTAGGCCGGACAAATCCTGCAAGATAAAAGAAAACACAATCATTAGAAAAAAGAGACTTTCTGACTGACAGGACAGTCTGTCTCTGTCTTTGAACAACTCCATCATTTTGCTCCAAAATGCAGACATTTTCAAAGTTAAAGCCCCTCAAGTGTAAATTAAAGTTAAAACCAAACCAATTGATCAACCACCAGTTTTGGAGGATCAGGATTCAACTTAATCTAGTTTTAGATTAGAAACTAAACTGAGGTTTAAAGAGACGTTTAAACTGAACCCATCTTCATTTTCAAGCTGTTTTAAAGGTCGGTGCAAACCGTGATTTAACTGGGTTTAAAAATGAATCCTCGTTGGTGCAGCCCAGCCTCAGGCTCTTTGACCTGGATCTGATTTTGTGTTTTGTGTCCAAAATTTAATATGGAAGTTTAATTCTTTTATTTTTCTGTTGCAGCTGCTGGAGGAGAACATGGTCACCTTTGTGAAGAATGAGCTGAAAAATCTACAGAGGTCTCTGAGTCCAAATTACCCAGAATGCTCAGAGAGGCAGAGGGAGGATGAGGAGGAAGAGCAGAGGAGGAGCAGGGAGTTTTTTCTGCAGATCACACTGCACTTCCTGAGGAGGATGAAGCAGGAGGAGCTGGCTGAGTGTCTGTGGAGCAGTAAGGAAAAAAAAATAAATTTAAATTAAAAAAATCTTATTTTTAGTCTTTTTGCTTCAAGATTTTTCTTCTTTGGCTGTGCACTCGACGTCCAGCTCTCCTAAACTCTGAGAAACTTTTAAATTTTCCTCCTCATTTCTCACAAACTCCCATTCGTTACTGAAAAATATTAATTAACAGCCGAGTGAAACAGCCAATCAGATCAAAGCAGCTGTGATGCGTCAGGCTGTTGCTTGATGACAGATTATTTCAGCCTCTGAGTTTTCCTCCCGGCCAGCAGAGGGCGGCTCGTCCTCCTCCTGCCTGCTGGTGAAAAGCAGCTTCCTGTTTTCCCGTCTCATCCCGCCGGCTTCCCCGGGACAGCGGCGGCGCTCCGGCTGAGGCAGGGCTGTGTTGTTTGTTCAACTGTGAACATTATTCTCCCCAAATCCTGATCGGGACGTGCAGCTCTTTGTTTGTTCCTGCAGTCTGTTGTTTGGCGGCGGCTGCTTTGTGTTGTTGTGCTCTGATAGCACATGTTTACAGAGGTGTTGTCATGGCAACGCCTTGACCAGTCAAGACAGACAGCCCTTTTAGCTTCTCCTAAAAGTTCCTGGAGCAGGGCCCAAATCAGCTTCCAGGAACTCTAACCTGGAACCATGTTGTTGCCATAGAAACGATTGCAGAACTCGTAAAATAGCCTTCAGGTCTCGGCGCACCTCGCTACGTTCTGACAGTCGAACAGGACTAATAGATACACTAACCAGGAAATATTCATGTTTTTCATATGTAATACAACATTGTTTTGTTGATGTTTTTGTTTGTTCATTCAGAAACTCTTGCTGCTCTTTGCCAATGTGAACTCAAATCTAAGCTGAAGAAGAAGTGTGAGTGTGTGTTTGAGGGGATTGCTAAAGCAGGAAACCCAACACTTCTGAATCAGATCTACACAGAGCTGTACATCACAGAGGGAGGGAGTGGAGAGCTCAATGAGGAACATGAGGTCAGATGGATTGAAACAGCATCCAGGAAACCAGACACACCAGAAACACCAATCAGATGTGAGGACATCTTTAAACCTTTACCTGGAAGAGATGGACCAATCAGGACAGTTATGACAAAGGGAGTGGCTGGCATTGGGAAAACAGTCTTAACACAGAAGTTCACTCTGGACTGGGCTGAACACAAAGCCAACCAGCATGTCCACTTCACATTTCCATTCACTTTCAGAGAGCTGAATCTGCTGAGAGGGAAAAAGTTGAGCTTGGTGGAACTTGTTCATCACTTCTTCACTGAGACCAAAGAAGCAGGAATCAGCAGGTTTGAGCAGTTCCAGGTTGTGTTGATCTTTGACGGTCTGGATGAGTGTCGACTTCCTCTGGACTTCAACAACAACCAGATCCTGACTGATGTTACAGAGCCCACCTCAGTGGACCTTCTGCTGACAAACCTCATCAAGGGGAACCTGCTTCCCTCTGCTCGCCTCTGGATAACCACACGACCCGCAGCGGCCAATCAGATCCCTCCTGAGTGTGTTGACATGGTGACGGAGGTGAGAGGCTTCACTGACCCACAGAAGGAGGAATACTTCAGGAAGAGATTCAAAGATGAGGAGCAGGCCAGCAGAATCATCTCCCACATCAAGACGTCCCGAAGCCTCCACATCATGTGCCACATCCCAGTCTTCTGCTGGATCACTGCTACAGTTCTGGAGGACGTGTTGAAAACCAGTGAGAGAGGAGACCTGCCCAAGACCCTGACTGAGATGTACATCCATTTCCTGCTGGTTCAGTCCAAAGTGCAGAACGTCAAGTATCATGGGAGAGCTGGGACAGATCCACTCTGGACTCCAGAGACCAGGGAGATGATCCTGTCTCTGGGAAAACTGGCTTTTGAGCAGCTGGAGAAAGGCAACCTGATCTTCTATGAAGCAGACCTGGCAGAGTGTGGCATTGATATCAGAGCAGCCTCAGTGTACTCAGGAGTGTTCACACAGATCTTTAAAGAGGAGCGTGGGCTGCACCAGGACAAGGTTTTCTGCTTCGTCCATCTGAGCCTTCAGGAGTTTCTGGCTGCTCTTTATGTCTTTCTGACCTTCATCAACTCTGGAGTCAATCTGCTGACACAAAAATCTACCTCCTGGTGGTCTGCAGTGTTCAACAAATTCAAACTAAAACGAAAACCCCTCCTCCAGAGTGCTGTGGACAAGGCCTTACAGAGTCCAAATGGACACCTGGACCTGTTCCTGCGCTTCCTCCTGGGTCTTTCACTGCAGACCAATCAGACTCTCCTACGAGGCCTGATGATACAGACAGGAAGTAGCTCACAGACCAATCAGGAAACAGTCCAGTACATCAAGGAGAAGATCAAGGACAGTCCCTCTCCAGAGAGAAGCATCAACCTGTTCCACTGTCTGAATGAGCTTAAGGACCATTCTCTAGTGGAGGAGATCCAACAGTACCTGAGATCAGGACGTCTCTCCACAGTCAAACTGTCCCCTGCTCAGTGGTCAGCTCTGGTCTTCATCTTACTGTCATCAGAAGAAGATCTGGAGGTGTTTAACCTGAAGAAATACTCTGCTTCAGAGGAGGCTCTTCTGAAGCTGCTGCCAGTGGTCAAAGCCTCCAAGAAATCTGTGTAGGTTCATTTAGAATTGGATTTATTTAATACTTTAACTTTGGTGAACTATAGGTGAACCTTATTACATGAGGAAAAAGTTTACTTTTTCAAATTTACCTTGTTCTTCACTAATTCCTCCTCAGGCTGAGTGACTGTAATCTGTCAGAGAGAAGCTGTGCAGCTCTGGCCTCAGTTCTCAGATCCCAGTCCTCTAGTCTGAGAGAGCTGGACCTGAGTAACAACCAGCTGCAGGATTCAGGCGTGAAGCGTCTCTCTGCTGGACTGGAGAGTCCACACTGCAGACTGGAGGCTCTCAGGTCAGGATCAGAGAACTCAAGAGCTATCAAACTGGGCTAAATGAAAACACAAAGCCGATCATACTTTTGAATGTTTGTCTGAATGAACCCAGCTAATTTCAGAATAGTGTGCTGATGAGAAAATCCAACATGTATCTGTATCAGACTGTGTTGTTGTGTTTGGTGTGTCCATGTGCAGGCTGTCAGGCTGTCTGCTCACACAGGAAGGCTGTGCTTCTCTGGCCTCAGCTCTGAGCTCCAACCCCTCCCATCTGAGAGAGCTGGACCTGAGCTACAATCATCCAGGAGACTCAGGAGTGAAGCTGCTCTCTGCTGGACTGGAGGATCCAACCTGGAGACTGGAGGCTCTCAGGTATGGAGAGACACACACAATGTCTTCTAGAGGGCTGAGGAGTATTGTTTGATGTTGAATGGTGGATATGAGTGACGTGCTCTGCTAAATCCTTAATTGGGAAGGTTATTCACTGCCCATGTTTCCATCCTCAAAGAGAATCTGCTGCTCTGACTCTGTTTCTTCCTCCAGGGTGGACCATGGTGGAGAGCAGAGGTTGAAACCAGGTGTGAGGAAGTGTAAGTGTGGATTTAGTTTGATTCCTGAACACAAAGCAGCAAACATTCAGCTTTTTAGATGGTGCAGCTGCAGCTTCTGCTGTTTGTTCTCAGCTGCTTTTAATGTTGAACCAAAAATCATTTAGTTGCTGCTCGAGAACAAACACTGTCTTTATTCCCTGATCCTCATTTGGCTGTTTAATTTTGATCAATTGATTTTGATTCATTTTATCACAACAGACATCTACAAAGTTAAAATGTCCATGCTTGTATCATCCTGACTGAGTGGTATCCATCTCTGTAATGAAATGTCTAACATGTGGAAGTTGTGTGTTTCCAGTGTGGATGTTGTGGGGAAACAGAAGCAGACAACTTCTCTGCTTGACTCGGCTAACTGGCGTGTTGTTTGTTGCAGTGCTAACACATGTTGCTGCTCAGTAACATGGAGCCGTAACACGCACCACACACTGCTTTTAAACTGCCACAAGGAGTTACCCGTTACTATGGCATCACACTCAGCTCTTAAAGTGAACGAGTAACACAGAAAGGCACAAAACAGAACTGAACATGTTGAATGTTAGAACCAATGACAGGCCAATTATAATGAATTATGACCACAGTTCTATTATGTGTTTGCTACTAAACTGTAATTAGAATGATAATAATAACAATAACAAAACAACAATAAGAATAATGTCAATATTGCTAATTGTAATAATAGTAATAAGAACAACCACAACAATTATTATCATTATTATAATTATTATTGTGTTGTATTTTTCAAAACAAAACTACAAAGTACTTCATATAGCAAGATATAATAGAATAAAACTTAACCTTCAAAGTGCATAATTAAAAGAACTGCAATTATATTAATAAAAAACGGGGATAAAAAGAGAAATACAAAAATGATTTTTCATAAAAACCTTTTGCTTTCCATATAAACAGCTCTGGCATCATGAACGTGTTAAACGATTGACTTGAAACTGTTAATAAAGCAACAGATAATAAAGCCAACAGGTGTGTTAGATAACAATCTGCTGGTGTTTTGTGTCTTGTTCTCTCCATCAGATTCCTGTGAACTCAAACTGGACACAAACACAGCACACAGACACCTCGTCCTGTCTGAGGACAACAGGAAGGTGACAGTGGGACAGAAGCAGGCATATCCTGATCACCCAGAGAGGTTTGACTACTGGTGGTGGCAGATCCTGTGTAGAGATGGTCTGACTGGTCGCTGTTACTGGGAGGTCGAGTGGGAAGGAGAGGTTAATATCGCAGTGACTTACAGAGGAATCAGCAGGACAGGAGCCGGTGCTGACAGCTGTTTTGGACGGAACAAAAACTCCTGGAGTCTGATCTGCTCTGATGAAAGTTTCTCTGTCAGGCATAACGACATCATTACAGACATCCCTGCCCCCCCCTCCTCTAACAGAGTGGCAGTGTATCTGGACTGGCCTGCTGGCTCTCTGTCCTTCTACAGCGTCTCCTCTGACACACTGATCCACCTCCACACCTTCACCTCCACATTCACTCAGCCTCTGTACCCGGGCTTTGGGGTTGGGTCACATGGTTCCTCAGTGTCTCTGTGTCAGATGGAGTGAGAGTCTCCTCCTGTGTGGAGAAACACTTCTAATAATATAATAATAATATATCTTTATTGATCCCCGGGGGGGAAATTTAAAAGGTCACCAGCGCATAAGACATATACGATAACATATACATTTCGTAACAATGGAATACATTCATGAATTACATCAGGGGCCGTCAAAGGATCGCTGCAGTCCCAATACTGATTAAGAATGAAGTAAGTTTATATTGCACCTAACAAAAACACAAGAAAGCACGGGAAATAAATGTTCTCGGGCCAGCAAGTAGTGCTCTACTAATTGCCACCCTAGTGCGTGCTATTAAGCAACCTGATAACTGTGAGCACAAAGGACTTCCTATAACGCTCTGTGGAGCACTTTGGCATTAACAGCCGGTCTCTGAACGAACTCCGCAGGCCCCTGAACACACTATGCAGTGGATGATCCTCATGTTCAA
Organism: Myripristis murdjan; assembly: GCF_902150065.1. NCBI lineage: Eukaryota > Metazoa > Chordata > Actinopteri > Holocentriformes > Holocentridae > Myripristis > Myripristis murdjan. The sequence goes on along the minus strand of NC_044002.1, from coordinate 26,769,860 downwards.
GTATGGCCCTCAGCTTCCGCCTAGTTCTGGCTTCCATGACACTCTCGAGAGGATCAAGTGGGCAACCAACTATTGATCCAGCCTTTTTGATTAATTTATTTACTTTGTTCTTATCGTCAGCCGTGATGCTGTTGCCCCAACATACAACAGCATAAAACGAAACACTGGCCACAATACTTTGATAAAACACATTTAAAAGACTCCTGCCCACATCAAAGCATCTCAATTTTCGGAGAAAGAACAGCCTGGATTGGGCTTTTTTAATCACAGCACTGCTGTTCTCTTTCCAATTCAGGCCCTCATCAATATGTACACCAAGGTATTATAGGATGACACAATCTCTATCAGGCAGCTATTGATGATTAGAGGAACAGGCCTGACTTTTTTCCTCCTGAAGTCTATAACTAACTCTTTAGTTTTATTAACATTCAGGATTAAGTGGTTGACTTCACACCATTTGACAAATTTGTCCACTTCCTCTCGATACCTCTGCTCCTCGCCATTTATTATAAGGCCGACCATAGCTGAATCATCAGCATATTTTTGGAGGAAGCACTCGTCATCATTACACCTGTAGTCAGCAGTATATAAGGAAAATAAAAAAGGCGCCAAGACTGTACCTTGTGGGGCCCCTGTTTTAGTCAGGATGGTGTCAGAGGTCTGGCCATCATGTCTGACATATTGTGGCCTGTCGATAAGATAGTCCATCAGCAGCTCAATAGTTGCAGTTAATCAGTTTGGAGGCAAGCAGGTGCGGCTGGATCGTATTAAATGCACTTGAGAAGTCAAAAAAAGTGATGCGTATATAACTAGCTGCTTTCTCAAGATGACTGTATATACGATGTAGCATATGTAAAAGTGCATCATCAACCCCTAGTCCCTTCCTATAAGCGAACTGGAGCGGGTCCTGAAATGACTGGACCTGTGAAGAAAGAGGCTCTAATAGTGTCCTCTCGAAACATTTCATAATTTGGGAGGTCAGGGCTATCTCAAATCATTTAACTCATGAACCGGTCATTTCTTCTTGGGAACTGGTATAATACAAGAGGTTTTCCACAACATAGGCAGGCTGGGTGTTACAGATGTTCTTGGCACAGAAAGTAAAAGAGAAAAAACATAATGAAACACAAAGCACAGCTGGTCTGCACAGGTTCTTAAAACACGTGGGTGAGCACCATCAGGACCAGCTCCCTTGTTGGTTTTAATTCTTTTCAGCTGATGGCGAACTTGGTCTACTGTGATGGTTACAGGGGGAAGTGTGCTATCACTATCTCTCTGCAACAAAGATAGAGAGACCTGGGCCTGTTCACTGGAAAAGTCATGCCTATCGAATCTGGCAAAGAAAGAGTTTACCTCATTAGGAGTGACCCCCTCTTTCATGAGGCCCCCTCTGGTCACACCACAGCCAGTTACAAGCTTCATACTATCCCACACAGCCTTACTATTTCGGTCCTGTACCTTATTCTCTATCTTCTGTTTGTACACCCTTTTTGCCTGCCGTATGACACATTTCAAGCTTTTCTGAGCAGTTTTAATACTCTCCCTCTCTCCACTGGCAAAAGCGACCTTTTTCCTTTTAATAGCCTCCCTCACATCCCCTGTCACCCAGGGTTTATTATTCGAATAGCATTTAATTGTTTTACAGGGGATATCTTTTTCATAACAGAAGTTAATATAGTCAGTCATTCGGCAGAACTCATCACTGTCCTCAAAGAAGATAGATCAGTCAGTACACTCAAGCTCCCACTGAAGTTTGTTGCTGGCCTCCTCTGACCATTCCCGCTCAGTTTTAGTTGTAGCAGGCTGTCTGCGCACAATCGGGGTGTACTTAGTGCTCAGGTACACTAGATTGTGATCTGATTGTCCCAGGGGAGGTAATGAGTGCGATACATAACTGTCCTTAAAATTACAATAAAATAAGTCAATAGTTCTGTCATTCCTGGTAGGACAGGTGACAAATTGTTTGAACGAAGGCAGAGCAGAGGAAAGCGTGCAGTGATTGAAGTCTCCGTTTACAATCATCAGTGCATCAGGAGAGCGACTCTGCAGTTCATGCGTGATGCTATATATAGTGTTCGTTGCCGTTTTAGCGTTAGCAGATGGCGGTATGTAGACCACAATGACAATAACGTGGGATATCTCACGGGGTAACTAATACGGCCGGCAACTCACCGCTAGAAGTTCAATGTCTGGGTCCGAAACAGTCCGCTTCACCGTGATATGCCCAGGGAAACACCATCTGTTATTCGTGTAGAGACACAGGCCACCGCCAGCCTTCTTGCTTGTGTTCATACGGACCCTGTCCAGACGAGATAACGTGAATCCGTCCATTTCAAGAAAGGAAGAGGGAGTATTATCAGTCAACCACGTCTCCGTGAAACAAAGGAGACTGCACTGGCGAAAGAGGTCGTCCACTTTATTTGACAGGGAGCGTACGTTTCCCATTATAACTGAGGGGAAGAATGGTTTAAAGTGTCGCCGTCTGTTTCTGACTTTCACGCCGCCTCTACGGCCTCTCTTCCTCCTTTTTTCTGGCCTTAGTTCTGGGGGTATGTACGAAGCAAACCCGTCTCTTGCGGTTGCCTCTGTTCCAGCAGGTCGGAGTTCAAGGAGCCTCTCCCGGCTGTAGGTGAGTATGACAGGTGTAATGCAGTCCACGCCAAGTGGCTGCACGCTGCTCCAACAATAGGTTAGGCACAGCCATCCAAGCAGCACCATGGTGGGAGAGCTGAATCCAAACATTGTGACTTTGACACAGGATCAATGCCCAACAGTAGAAGTGTAACTCGAGAATAGATTAAAAACAGTTAAGAACAATAAAAAACAGACAACACGCGGTGACCGAGTCGCCAGCCTGCAGCAGGGGCGGCGCCAAAAAAATTTATGACTATGACTTCTAACATCACACAAGTACAAGAACATGGACATATTTCTTTTGTCCTGTCCTTTGTCCTTTCTTTTTTGAGGCATGGGTATTCATCTGATCTCCTGTCTTTGATGATTCACAGGCTAAAATGCCCTGTTTGGACTGTAGTCCTGCTCTTTAGTTAATCCTGTGTAGATATGACCCCTAATAAAAGATGTTCAACCAAAGAGAAATATTGCCGCTTTTCCCTTCTTACACTGTTCTAGTGGAGATGAAAGGTGCATTTTACTTTTTACCAGGAAACAGCAGCACTGTATCAAATCCAGTCGTATGTATGTAGTTTTATACAGTCTGTGTTAGTGTGTGAAAGCCTGGATAATGTCATCTCTAATCATGCTTTTTATGTAAATTTCATTGTTGCTACTGTTATTATACGCCATACAAATGTTCCTATCTGAAACATGTCAGTTTTGGCCCATATTTGAACTTCCTTATATTATTGTAAATTTGATGTGTGCATTTTATATGAAAACCTTTAAACCCTTTGAAACCATTCCTGCTGACCTGAAGTTTTAGACCTGTCGTCTTCTATCCCTCTTTAAAAAACAGCTTGATTTTCCAAGCCTTTCAGGGTTTTAAATTGCTATACCTGCAAACCACAGCAGTCTGTCTTTCTCTCTGTATGTCTGATGCAGAACCCAGCTTGTGACGTTTAGCCTCATGGACCCATGTAGGACAGATTTTTAGTTTTTGGCTTCACGCTGATCAGTAGAAGAGTCTTCACTGGTCATGGGAAGATGAGAGCGGTGAAATCTGGGATTACTTTACTCAGTCATGTACATTCTCTAGCTGGTATAATGTCTGATGAATTTAGAGTAGTGAAAGTAAATTTTCTTAATTTACTGAAGATTCCCTTAAGGACCCTCAGGCGTCCCCAGGCCTCAGTTTGAGACCCGCTGGTTGACAGTTCCTCTCAGTTTTATTTTTAGGCTGCAGTACAGGAGATTGACCACTAGAGGTCAGAGTCTGACTGAATCTGACTGCTGGGAAACATTCACATACAGGAAAAATAATTTATTTGTTTTTATTAGGTGTTCAAATCTGAATAAAACCACAGACTGTAAACAACACTGCTTACTGACTGTTTTGAAGCCAGGAGCCATCATGTTGACTCTCTGGACACACAACTTATTTCCATGATGTGATCTTTGTTTTATTCTAATGTGTAATGTTGTAACTGTGCTTTGTTTTATATGGGATTGTTTTTATAGTTGTATATGTTAGAAAATGAGCTGCCACACATGTTTATGTAAATGTTGATCTATGTGCATTGCCCCTGCAAAATTAAATTTAACCAAATAAAATAAACAACAAGTCACCTGTGGTTTTAGCTCCTTGGTTGAACCTTCTCTTTAAGGATTCTTCTTCTTCTTCATCTTCTTCTGCTTCTTCCTCTTCTTCTGCCCTGGAATAATCTGTACCTCAGAGACTGTAAGTCCTACAGCGGCAGCTCATAGAGTTGTTGAACTCTCAATTATTAACCACAGGACTATGTGTGCGTCTCTCTCCCTCTCTCTCTCTCTCACTGTGTGTGTGTGTGTGTGTGTGTGTGTGTGTGTGTGTGTGTGTGTGTGTGTGCATAGAGGTAGCTGGGAATAATTCAGAACAGCATTTTATAAAGTTGTATGAACCTAAACACTCTCCTCCTCCCCCTCAGATCCTCAGAGTGATTTCAGTTACTTATTTCCTACATTTCCCAGAATTCCTTTCATCAACCCGGAGATAAGGGGTGGGGACTGGTTGCATCCAGCTGCTGGTTTCACATGGAGAGAGAGAGATGTAGAGGTGTAGTCGCATATGAGACGTGAGTTCTGTGCATTCAGATCTGTAGTGAAATGTGTGTGGAGCTACATCCCACCAGGAGGGGGCGCCAGTGTCTCCCCCTCGTGGGTGAACTGGGCTCTGGCCTGGGTCACAGTGGGCTCTGTTAAAGCGCACAGTCTGCAGTAGGTATTTTAACCGAGGAAAAAAGTCTGTTTGCTCCAGGCTCCTGGCTCTAAAGGCTCGTCCTGAGTCTCTTCATGAATCCTGGCTGTGTTTTGGGCGTAACATGCAGTGAACCAATCAGAGGCCGTCTCCCGTCCCCTCTAACAGCCAGGTGTGTCTCACCTTGGTGGGTTGCTGTTCTAATGGAGGATTCTCCAGGTAAGAAGGAAGGAGACGGAGTGAAAGCTCCCGAGCAGATCAGGACTCCATCTGAGCTCCCTGAGGTGAAGCAGTGTCCCTGTGTGTGGGACAAGCAGAGCAGACGCTCGCCAGCGCCCCCTATGGAGGCCACCATCACTGTCTGATGATGAGCTTCAGACAGCAGAGAGACCTGCAGCACTGACCTCAGAGCAGGACTCCTCTCCTCCTCCTGGCTCAAAGCGGCTAGAAAAGCTTTCAGTGGTGTATCAGGACCATTGTGGGTAAAAAAAAAAAAAAAAATTAAATTAAATTAAATAAAAGGAAAATTAAAAATTCACGATATAGTTATAAATTTATGAGGGAAAATACGCACAAATTTGGGAGCAAATGTGAACATTCTGCAAGATTATGAGGTCATAAATGTTACAAGCTAAAAAGGTTGGATCAGCCTCGTCACACGGGGTGGCTGCAGGTTTCATTTATTCAGCCACATAGAAACATCATATTGTTCAAGTGCATCATCTGTGTTTAAACTGTCTTTTACAGCTGTTTTTATTCTGACTGTAGATTTTTTAATGAGACAGTCAGCTGACTATGCATCCTATAGATTATGTTTACCGAATATTCACTCAGGTGGCTTTGAACATACCGTTGTCCAGAGATAGCCTACTTCACGACTTAAGGATAATTATTATTTTTGTATCAATAATTTTGAAAAATATAATACAAAATACCTATGCGATGTGTTTCACAGCATCACAGTTAGCCACTCATGTTCTTCTGATTGAATGAATGAATGAGTGAATGAATGAATGAATGAATTATTTTTTGGATCATTTGGATTCCAGCACTTTGTGCCTTTAATTAGGATATATGGAGAAGCATCCCATCGTCATGCTAACTTTTAATCTAAGATTATTAAACAGGCATTAGAGAGCTAATTTGCTGACACCATTTTTTTTTTATTATTATTTTATTTTATTTTTTTTTAATGTTTAGACTTCGTATATAGATTGAGAGCAGCCAAAAAATGTATGTGTAATTATGTAAATATACCAGTATTATTACATGTTATTAGTAAATTATCAATTCGACTAATTCTGACTCTGATTCTGGTTTATTTCTGCCTCATGATCCATCCAAAGGTGTGACATCGAGTTTTAAAGTGAAGCAGCTACACACTGATGTAGCGCTCTCTCTCTCTCTCTCTCTCTCTCTCTCTCTCTCTCTCTCTCTCTCTCTCTCTCTCTCGCTGCACGCGTGCAGGCTGGAAAGCGACCAAACGAGCAGACGGACCGTAACTGAACACACTTCAGTCTGCATTTATTTTTTACTCTGTCACTTTTACATCACCTGTTCACAAACTTTTTAGGTTTTTTTGTTGTGTGGTTGTTGTTGTTGTTGTTGTTGAATCAGGAGGTTTCATCCAAACGTTTCCACTCTGGATCCAGCTGCAGACTAAAACTGAGCCAAACCTCGGCGTGATCCTGCTCCAGGTTTTGTTTTATTTTGTTTTGGTTTTTTTGTGCTTCATTTTGGAGCTGGAGCTCAAACTTTAACTAGGCCGGCCAGCTGTGGGGGAGATGCCGGGGTTTGTGGCTTTGCTGGCCGTGTTTGCGGTCTGTTCGGCCGGACAGGGGAGCTCCGTGTCCGGGGACAGGGGGCCGGGGCTGACCGGCTGCCCTGGCCGCTGTCGGTGCGAGGTGGACGGGCTGCTTCACCGTGTGGACTGCGCCGACCTGGGGCTCCGGGACCTGCCGAGCAACCTGAGCGTCTTCACGTCCTACCTGTAGGTCAACACTGTGTGTGTGTGTGTGTGTGTGTGTGTGTGTGTGTGTGTGTGTGTGTGTGTATCTTTCTCCTTTTAACTGTTTATCATACTGGATGTCTTATTAACCTGCTGTTGCACGCTCTCTCTCTGTGTCTCTCGAATAACAGCCCATGCAGTGTGTGTGTGTGTGTGTGTGTGTGTGTGTGTGTGGCTGCTCGACTCTCTTGAGAAACAGAGCACCTGTCCCATTGCAAGCGCGTGTGTGTGTCTACTTTCTTTCACAACCTTGTCAAATACCAACTCGAGCAGTGTGCGCGTGCGTGTGCGGGTGTGTGCGCTCGCACACGTGTGTTTCAGTTATTGTCGCTCATGTGCTGAAGAGATTTGGCCATAATACTTGTTGATAGAGAGCAGGACAGAGAAGAAACCTGCGACCTCTGACCTTTACATGTTGAAGTTCATAGGTGTGTTTTACTGTGTTCATCTCGTGTGATTTATTATTATTTTTTAACCATAAGCATTAAATTTTGACTTGTAATTAGTGTTTTGTGTTTTCTGAAAAGCTCTGATATGTCTGTGTGCATGGAAGCGTCTGGAAAACTGCCCTCGTATCAGCTGTAACCCTCCATTAAAGGTGCACTACGCTCAACAGAGGGTCGACTGAAGAGGGGACTGTTTGGCCCAGAGTCGCTGCTCTAGAAAAAAAAAAAAAAGTCAAATCCTGGCAGTCAGGTCCCGAGTCAAGCCATAAGTCTTAAACTTTGAGGCTCAAGTCCTTCACAAGTCGTGAAAATGCTCCTCAGAGTCAGAACGAGGAGGATGTTCCTAAAAAAAAAAAAAAAAAAAAAAAAAAAAATCTTTGACCAAAGTCTGACCAAATGTTGTCAAACCCACGAGAAACAAAAACCAGAACAAGTCCACCTGAATCCAGACAAGGAGCTCTGAATCCAGTCATTCCGCGTTCTCGGAGAAACACAACATGAACAGCAGGGGGCGCACATTTTCTGTTCCAGCAGGGGGCAGCAGCAGCCACCGACGGCCGAAGCTGACGCAGCGTTCCCAGCTGACGTCAGACTTCTTCTTCCTCTCTGCAGCAGATCCCCCCAGAAACTCATCAACACCTTCCTCAAATAATCACCTAAGTCATTTTTTCAGGTTTTTCAGGAGACACAAAAAAATCACCAAAAATTAACTGGATGATCTTTATTGATAATGTCACTCAAAAAGGTTCTAAAAAAGATGACTACTGACATACTAGAAACAATGTCAGTCAGTTATGTAACATAACAGAAATAAATGACTTAGGCAAATTTCTGAACATGCCTTTGTTGATTTAGGCAATTGTAATATGTTATATGCCAAAGTTATACTAAACCTCATCACTTACCAATTGGAGATGAGCCCTGGATCACTGAGATAACTTCATTGGCAGAGAAAATTTTCTTTCTTCTTGATACCGCTGCCATCTTGAAACTCTTAAAATAGCCTAAATAATGTAAAATTGCCTAAGTCACATTTTCTTTTGACTTAGACAAAATAAAACTGCCTAAGTCACAGTTTTGACATGATTCAGGGGTAGAATGGCAGGATCTGTTCAGCTGAGGATGCTGGTGATTTTACCAGAGGAGGCCAGCATCAAGAGGAGATGATTCAGGCAAAAAAAAAAAACTCATTTCTGACAAAAAATGACTTGCGATTATTTTAAGAAGGTGTTGATATGGATGCCACGTTCAAAGCAGTGGAAAATCCCTCAGCTGGCAGCCTGTGTTTTGGAAAGGTCTCTGAAAGTCAGTACATGTGATATTACAGCAGAGCCATCCTGGTGATCTGTATTTCTGGTGTTCTTGTGCAGTTTCGACCTTCTGCTTTGATTTTGGGAGACAAAACCGTTAGTCTGTCCATGGTGTCGGAGGCTTCGCTCGGTGGGCGTGCGGCCGCTGAAATATTTACAACTGTGCCCCATCCTGATGAAAACGTCTGTGGTGCATTAATAAGCTTGTACATGTGCACGTGCAACAACATGTGGTGCACTTCAGGGTCCCGGTTCGAGGGTTTGAAAATACGATCACCCAACATGTGACTCGAGTCCTTTTGGGAAGAACTTAACGTTAGAAACATCCTGCTCAATTCTTTCTTTCTTTCTTTCTTTCTTTCTTTCTTTCTTTCTTTCTTTCTTTCCTTCTTTCTTTCTAAAACATGAGCACCTGCCGTCCGTTCTGCACGACATGAACGTGACATCAGCAGCTGACATCACTGTGATGTCATCGGCCCGAACTCACCACGTCTGTTTCACATCAGCCGTCAACTTCAAACATCATAAAGCAGAAACTGTAAGAAACAATAATAAGTCACAATATTGATTTTGATCATAATAAGTGAATGAGCCTCCTCTGTCTCAGTCAGGAAATTACACACACACACACACACACACACACTCACACACACACACACACACACACACACACACACATTCACACTTCTTTGCATCAAATTGTTGATTGTACAGTTGTATGTGTCCCTGTTGTGGCAAAAGCATCACGTCAGAGTGCACTGTGTGTGTGTGTGTGTGTGTGTGTGTGTGTGTGTGTGTGTGTGTGTGTATTGGCTCCTGTCTTAAAGCAGCACAATGACCAGGATTTAAATTTCACTCTCATTAAAAACCCTTCTCCGTCCCTCCATAATAGCTCTGTGTTTGTGCGTTTCTCATTCAAAGCAGTTTCCTTACAGTTTGCCTCAGACACAGACACACACACACACACGCACACACACACACACGCACACACACACACACACACACACACACTGACAGAGGATCAAAGGTTCTTTGTGTCTTTATTAAAGCTCCAATCAGGAATGCAGCAAAACATCAAGGTTTCTTTATGTCTTTTAGAGGTGTGTGTGTGTGTGTGTGTGTGGGAGAGAGAGAGAGAGAGAGAGAGAGAGAGAGAGAGAGAGAGAGAGAGAGAGAGGAACGCAGCTCTATCTCCATACACAGACTCTGAAATGTAACTGAAGTGAATTTGACTCGGTGATAAGAAAAGTGGTGGGAAAAGTTTTAATGTTATGCAAATGAGCGTTGTCATATTCGTCATATTTTTAGTTTTAAAAATGCTGCATATTTTTGATATTCTCTGTTTAAAAAAAAGGACAAAAGCACTATTTTTTTTTTTTAACACTTCAGAGATTTAAATCTGAGCAACGTCCACAAAACAGGCTGCAGTTCAGTGTTGTGTCCAGCGGGGGCAGCACTGAGCACTAAACAGAGCAGAACATGTGTTGGTCAGTGGGGCTCAGTGCTATAAACTGATCAGTCTGTTTGATCCCAGATATTGATCAGGAACTGGACTGTTCCTGTCAATATTTCTAATGCAGACAGGATTATAATCTGAGGTGAGATTATTAATTAGAGGAGAGGTCAGATTATAATATCGTGTTAGACAGAATTATAAACCGAGGTGAAATCACGTCCCATTTCCTCCCGATCCCGTTTCGATCAGTTCTCCCTCGCCGCATGACACCACAAAGTTTCAGTAAACATCCGTTCATAACTTTTACAGGCATCCTGCCAACAAACAAACAAACAAACAAACAAACAAAGAGTCAGATTGACCCCCTGTCCAGTGAAATAACGGCGGCTGTAATCTCTCATGTCAGATGATTTTAGGTTTGAAATGTCTGAAATGTCTGAGATCTGAGGATCTGAAGAACAGGTGGGCGGGCAGGGGAACAGGCAGGCAGCTGATTGGCTGGGAGAGGACATGTGACCAGGTAACAGGAGGGCGGGGCTAACCAGAGAAGTGCCGGACACGCCAGGATTGTGACAGAAACAGGCAAATGTTCAATTTATAAAAAGCATATCAAATTGATTTGTTGTAAAAAAAAATAAAAATAAATAAATAATTAGATCACAGATTCAGGCGAGTTAAATGAAACACACACACACACACACACACACACACACACACACACACACTGCAGTCACGTGTGTTATGCAGTGCTGATCAGTTGCATGGATGAATTAATACGGACAATTTTCTGAGGTTTCTTCCTTTAAAAAGGTTTTATTTATGACCTTTGGCCCTTTTCAAACATAATATAATAACTTTACATTGTAACAGCAATCATGCTCTGTTCTACTTTGTGAGTTTATTTATTGAAATATATCTTTTTTTTTTTTTTTTTTAGCTGTGTCAGTTTTACACCAGCAGATGGATAATATTCTGTTTGAGTCTCTCCCCTGACAAATACCCCCAAGACAAAACAGACTAAATCTCACACTGAAACACTGAAACAATAAAAATCAAATCTATCCATTTAAAAAAAAAACAAACAAACAAGCAAACCCACTTAAAAAAACAAAAAAACAAAAACAAAACTCAACTGAAACTGAAAACAAAAAGTCAGAAAACGAATGAAAGATGCAAAACTATAATAACCTCAGGAGGCTGTTTTCTGTAATTTTGCATGGAGGTTCATAGAGAAAAAAAAGTTAAATACAGTTTGTGATGATGATGATGATGATGATGATGATGATGATGAGGGTGTTTCAGTGTTTTGGGAATATCCAGTTTTGGATTATTCATCCTGGTTTTTAGATTCAGGGATTAAAAAAGAGCTCAGGTAAAGAGAGGCAGCCTTTTCACAACCTTTCTTTCTCTCTGTCTGTCTGTTTGGTCGACCACCGTCACTCTGTCCCGTGAATACTGCCATCTGTCAGCGCTTTGTGTGTGTGTGTGTGTGTGTGTGTGTGTGTGTGCACCACTTGATGCATGCTTAAGCAGTGCTGTGTGAAAGGGCCTGTAAGTCTCTATTCTGCGTCTGACTGACAGCAGCAGAGGAATGCATTCAGCTCCGGTTTGCTCTGTGCGCTGACGGGACCGGGGGGTTTTCAGGTGACGTAACCCCGCCCCCTTCCCCTCTCCCTCCCCCTCCCCCCCTTCTGACAGCCATGGTGGAGGTCTTTAGCCATGTTAGGACCTCAGCGTCACCGAGCCGCACCTGGTTAGTTTCTGCTCGGTTCCTGACGGGGATCTGCTGTCGCTTCATCGCGGATCCATCAGAGTGATTTTTAGTTTAGTTTCCGCTCAGTTTTCCGTGTCATTCGGTGTTTACCGTATGAGCGCCACCTTCCGACTTGTAATCAGCAAAATCAACAAAAAAGAGAAGGTGCGACCAAACTGAGCTGTGTTTTTCTGATAACTCCGACTAAGAGGTAAAAAACATGGACGTATTTGGAAAACAGCGACTGCAAAAACATAAATAAATCCAATTTTTCTTCAGTTTTTAACAAACAGTCATTAAACTGAACCAAAATAAACTAAATCAAACTGTATTTTGTCAACCTCAGACCCATTTTAGTAGGGGGTGGGGGGGCCTCAGCAGGAGGTCAAAGGTCAACAGTAGAAGCCAACCAGAGGTGATAAACATCGCTGCGTGTACAGGCCACGCCCACATACGGAAGACACACACACACACACACACACACACACACACACACACACCCTGCGTTCCAATACCCATACTACCATACTATTTAGTAGGGAAAAAAAGAATTAGTATGTCCCAATACATATTAAACTACATACTTTTTAAGGGCAGCTGCAGTACATACTAAAAGTAAAAAGTATAAGTATGCGATTTGGAACGCAGGGACACACACACACACACACGGTACTCACCTGGCTCAGTGACAACAGAAGCGACAGGAAGACAGAAGATCGGAAATATGACAGCGCAGTATGAAACAGCAACAACAACATTCAAATGTGGCGCTACGGACGGCAGCAGAAGTGAGTGAGAGGGTCGGAGGTCAGGGAAGACGTATATAGTGTGTCCCAGTAGTATGCATACGCATGCATACTGCATACTACACTGCATACTTTGTAAGGGCAGCTGCAGTACATACTAAAAGTAAAAAGTAGAAGTATGAGATTTGGATTGCAGGGCCAGCCTCCCCTCCTGACAACACACCTGTGACTCAGTGACACTTCCTGTGTATTTGCACCCCCAATTACAGACAACTGCCACCCAGTGTTCAGAATGTGTAGTGCAACATCCAACAATAATCACAAAGGAAAACAAATGAATAAATGGCTCTAACACTGGTTTTGGAGATTTGGAGATGGCCCATAAAGATGTGTGTGTGTGTGTGTGTGTGTGTGTGTGTGTGTGTGTGTGTAGCTGCAAGGAGGGGGCACCAGCAGGTTAACCTCTGGCCTGGGACTGAGAAACTGTCAGAGTTGTGATTTTGACGTGTGAAACTGTGACCTCACCTGTACAACTGTGTGCAGTTCATGATAAATACAGACCCAGATCTGAATCATGAAATTAAAATTAAGAAGGAAAAGAATCAGGATATTAATGAACTGTTACAATATCTGTCATCCTGCTGAAACACAAACGACTGGTCCCACTTGGAGAGAAAAGTTATTATCAGTCCCATGATCAATAAAAATACATGTCATACTTGATAAACAGAATGATTTGGAAGTTATATTTCCTTTTGTTGCCATTGGTCCCTGCCAGGAGGGGGCGCCAATGGCCCCACCTCTCGGATGGCCTCTGTTTTTCACTGTGTGTGTGTGTGTGTGTGTGAGCTTTATTTTAGATTTGTAATGTAATAAAACTACATTTTGGTCAGTGTAAGTGGCTGATGGCATTTTGAAATGATGTGAAGTGTAAGAATTTCTTGCACAGCTGCATGTCTTATTCTACTGAACAGAAAGAGCTGAAAGTGAAAGTTCAACAGGTCCTTCACATTTCTGCTGGGTATTTCTACACAGTGTGGAACTACATCACCTGATCCAGGAATGTGTTGCTGCAGACTGTGGGCGTGTGGCTACAGGTTAGACCAGTTTGATAAGGTTTTATTTTCATACTAAAGTTATGAGAATGTGACCTCGCCTGCAAATCAAAACTCCAGAGACAGAACTGACACAGGAGAACAAGCAGCGTCTTCTCTCTCTGTGTTTCCTCTCCAGGTGAAGCTGGAAAGTCTCTTTGATTTGATGTGGATGTGACTGAGCAGGTAAAGAGCCGACCAGGGATCATTAGAAATGTTTGATGAACAGGCTCCTACATTGTGTTTTAGAACTGGAGGACTGGAGAGCAGACTGGGATGACAAGATGGTGGTGACGTCTGTCAAAATGTGCTTTTCATGTTTTGTAGATCAACAATTTTACTGGAATTCCTTGTACCATTGTGTTTTCACTGCTAACATCTGACTTTGTCAACAACATTAATATTGTCTAAAGATGTTTACCTAAATTGTTTTCAGTGTCGACCAAAGTGAGCATCAGTTTGATTTTAATCTCAGATCATGTGGTGAAATATGCAGGAGGAACAACATAAGAAATGCTCTTCAGTCAAACAAATCTAAGCTGGCGACATGGATATGCATGAGTGAAATATCCTGTCATGGAAAGTTTGTTGTCATGAATGAGCCGCTGTGTTTGTGTCAAGGTGTCGGCTCGGCTATGGATGTGTGTGAGGAGAGAGAGGAGGGGCTCCCTGCCTCTGAAAGCTCTCTGTCTGGGGAACATGACAGCCAGACCAAAGCTAAGAGGTGAGATGAGGATCTCTGACTGTCCATGACTGTTCTCCATCTCAGAGCTCAGCAGGCAAATCAGCACAGCAGCATTATTCACAGGAAAAGCTCTGTGTGTGTTGTGTTGAAGCCCAGTCCAGCAGGAGAGACCAGAGCCCCCTGAACCTGGACCTGAACCTGGACCTGAACCTGGACCTGAACCTGAACCTGAACCTGGACCCAGCTGTGTGTCCATGAGGAGTGACGGGTCTATGATTGAACCTATTCACTTCAAAGATGGCTGCCACTCTGCTGATAAAAGGTAATTTTAAAAAGTAAAGGTGATGAAGAACAGATGGAGTTGTTAGTATCATCTTCACAGTCCTTAGATAAGGACACAGAGACCTTCAGTGTGTTCCTCATGTTTCTGTCTTGGTGTAGGCCGTGCAATATCTGCTGCAGTGAATGGATAATAGTGGAATGTGCAGTATTAGTGTGGGAGCCTGCAGTATTTTCAGTGTGTACTGGTGTGTATGGATCTGTGTGTGTGACAGGGCCAGCTGCTCAAAAGATTTAATCTGGATGAAAGTGATCCGGATTTTGGAATCCCATTCTTTGCTGTCCAGGATCACATAATCTGTCTTATTTTCATACTGTTTTTTCAAAGCAACATTGGATTGGATTACTCTGATCCAGATACAGACTTTTAAGGATTACCAAAACCAGATAAAAAGGCTCAAAATGGGACTAAATATTACAATATAATCTATATGACGAATAACAGGTAGAATAGTTTTATTGGAAAACACAGAGAAAATAAAACAATACAATATATATATATATATATATATATATTCTTTCATCTGACCCCCCAAAAACAAAACAAACAAACAAACAAACAAAAAAGCTATATGTTATTCACTTTTTTTATTTTTTTTATAATTTGTAGAGGTGTTTTACATTATAAATGTCCAGATATGAAGTAAAAGGACATTCAGAATTCTTGATTTGTGCAACTGGAGATGCAGTTGTTTAAAATTACTGATGACTGAGTCAATGTAATTATAAGTGAGAAATGAAAGATACATTTTAATAATTTTTGTTTGATACTGAATATTTTTGGGGGCTTTAATTTATCAATTATTTTATGTTCACTATTTTTTCACTTCACTGTCCTGACAGGTTTAGCATGTAGACGACTGTCTGCTTTATCTAATTTATCATTAATATGTTTTCATAAATCAAGTGCAAATGAAAAAATTAATGTGTATATATACACTACATGACACAAATGTTGTATTATTTGACCAGTTTAAGTTACTTTTATTATATTTTGCTCCCGAAATCAACAATGAATCCACCCTTCCCCTGGGGTCAGAATAATCCAGCTTTTTTGGATCAAATGTGTCCCAATCCTACCTAAAAGTTTGGAACAACACAAACTGAAGGTTTGATCTGGATCGAAACCAAAATTGGGTCACATGGTCTAAACTGATTAAAGGATTCCTTTTTCCTTTGGAACAACCCGCTTTCAAGATTTCATCCAAACTGGATCACTTTTATACAGATAAAATTTTTTGAACAACTGGCCGCTGTATGCTAACTGTAGTTTGATTGTACATATACAGGGATACCTTGTGTGTGTATGGAGAGGCTGTATGCTGCTATGTTAACTGTGTTCTCTCAAAAGACAAATTTCTGTCGAGAGAGACAATAAAGTCTGATCTCATCTGATCCTGATCCAGCAGGAGAGACCAGACCCCCCCTGAACCCAGCTGTGTGTCCATGAGGAGTGACTGCTCTATGGATCGATTTATAAATTTCAAAGATGGACAGCACTCTACTGATCCAAGGTGATATCATTTTCACAGTCATGAGATATAAAATGAGTTTGACTCTTCATCCTCTGTTGAGTTTCCTCTTTCAGAACATGACATCCAATAATCAGAGCAACATTTTCATCTTGAGTTTCTGCCAGCAGCTATCATGACACAGCACAACATCCTTAACCCTTTATAGGGCACTCATTGAAATACTTTGAAATTAAAAAAAAAAAAAAAAAAAAAAAAACAACCCTAGACTGTTATTAGAGAACATGACAGGACTTTATTACTTCTATAAATTTTTTCTAAAATTTTCATTTTGTAATAGAAAATCAAAGCCATTGAGATTGGTCAAATGCCACAATCATGTGACCTGGGATGTAGAGCGATCTTTGCTGATTGGCTGGGTGAAGACCAAATGATTATTGAACTAACTGAGACAGGGCATGGGCCTGATATGTAAAATTTCTGAAATAACCACAAAAAAGACACTTGCCCTATAAATGGTTAATGGTGTTTGTGTGTGTGTGTGTGTGTGTGTCCTCCACAGAGTCCACCAGCAGAGCTCAGAGGTTCCCAGTGGTCAGTCTGCCCAGGAGCATCAAACAGACCTGGCCTCCATATTTCTGGTGTGTAAATGTCCAGCCTTTAACTTCAGCTGCTCTCTAATTTTAGAAGAACCAGTCTGCTCATAGCAGCCAAAATGTGAGGACTTTCAATCTGTGCAAGATGGATTTTTTTTTTTTTTTTTCATGTCTGATTTTGTGTCCAGAGTTTAGAAATGAAGTTTTAGTCGTATGTTTTTCTGTTCCAGCTGCTGGAGGAGAACATCGTCACCTTTGTGAAGAACGAGCTGAAAAACATCCAGAGGTCTCTAAGTCCAGATTACCCAGAATGCTTAAAGAGGCAGAGGGAGGATGAGGAGGTGTTGGACGGTGAGGAGGAAAAGCAGAGGAGGAGCAGCAGAGAGGCTTTTCTGAAGATCACACTGCACCTCCTGAGGAGAATGAAGCAGGAGGAGCTGGCTGAGCGTTTGCAAAGCAGTAAGAGAATTTTAACACCTTCAACAGGATGGAGAGGAGGCATGATGGGAAAATGGAAATTATTTTCATTTCTAAACTTGGCTGCAAATCCAGACATTTCTGAAATGAATTTCTCTGTTTTTTGTTTGTTTGTTCATTCAGAAACTCTCTCTGCTCTTTGCCAACGTGAACTCAAATCTAAGCTGGAGAAGAAGTGTGAGTGTGTGTTTGAGGGGATTGCTAAAGCAGGAAACCCAACACTTCTGAATCAGATCTACACAGAGCTGTACATCACAGAGGGAGGGAGTGGAGAGCTCAATGAGGAACATGAGGTCAGATGGATTGAAACAGCATCCAGGAAACCAGACACACCAGAAACACCAATCAGATGTGAGGACATCTTTAAAGCTTTACCTGGAAGAGATGGACCAATCAGAACAGTGATGACAAAGGGAGTGGCTGGCATTGGGAAAACAGTCTTAACACAGAAGTTCACTCTGGACTGGGCTGAACACAAGGCCAACCAGCATGTCCACTTCACATTTCCATTCACTTTCAGAGAGCTGAATCTGCTGAGAGGGAAAAAGTTCAGCTTGGTGGAACTTGTTCATCACTTCTTCACTGAGACCAAAGAAGCAGGAATCAGCAGGTTTGAGCAGTTCCAGGTTGTGTTGATCTTTGATGGTCTGGATGAGTGTCGACTTCCTCTGGACTTCAAGAACAACCAGATCCTGACTGATGTTACAGAGTCCACCTCAGTGGACGTTCTGCTGACAAACCTCATCAAGGGGAATCTGCTTCCCTCTGCTCACGTCTGGATAACCACGCGACCTGCAGCAGCCAATCAGATCCCTCCTGAGTGTGTTGGCATGGTGACAGAGGTGAGAGGCTTCACTGACCCACAAAAGGAGGAATACTTCAGGAAAAGATTCAGAGATGAGGAGCAGGCCAGCAGAATCATCTCCCACATCAAGACGTCACGAAGCCTCCACATCATGTGCCACATCCCAGTCTTCTGCTGGATCACTGCTACAGTTCTGGAGGACGTGTTGAAGACCAGTGAGGGAGGAGACCTGCCCAAGACCCTGACTGAGATGTACATCCACTTCCTGCTGGTTCAGTCCAAAGTGCAGAACGTCAAGTATCATGGGAGAGGTGAGACAGATCCACTCTGGACTCCAGAGACCAGGGAGATGATCCTGTCTCTGGGAAAACTGGCTTTTGAGCAGCTGGAGAAAGGCAACCTGATCTTCTATGAAGCAGACCTGGCAGAGTGTGGCATTGATATCAGAGCAGCCTCAGTGTACTCAGGAGTGTTCACACAGATCTTTAAAGAGGAGCGTGGGCTGTACCAGGACAAGGTTTTCTGCTTCGTCCATCTGAGCCTTCAGGAGTTTCTGGCTGCTCTTTATGTCTCTCTGACATTCATCAACTCTGGAGTCAGTCTGCTGTCAGAAGAACAATCAGCCTCCCAACTAAAACCCCTCCCCCAGAGTGCTGTGGAGAAGGCCTTACAGAGTCCAAATGGACACCTGGACTTGTTCCTACGCTTCCTCCTGGGTCTTTCACTGCAGACCAATCAGACTCTCCTACGAGGCCTAATGACACAGAAAGGAAGTTGCTCACTTACCAATCAGGAAACAGTCCAGTACATCAAAGACAAGATCAAAGACAGTCCCTCTCCAGAGAGAAGCATCAACCTGTTCCACTGTCTGAATGAGCTGAATGACCATTTTCTAGTGGAGGAGATCCAACAGTACCTGAGATCAGGACGTCTCTCCACAGCCAGACTCTCCCCTGCTCAGTGGTCAGCTCTGGTCTTCATCTTACTGTCATCAGAAGAAGATCTGGAGGTGTTTGACCTGAAGAAATACTCTGCTTCAGAGGAGGCTCTTCTGAGGCTGCTGCCAGTGGTTAAAGCCTCCAAGAAATCTGTGTAGGTTCATTTAGAATTGGATATATTTAATACTTTAACTTTGGTGAACTACAGGTAAATGTTCTTACATGAGAAAAAAGTTTACATTGTCAGATTTACCTTGTTCTTCACTAATTCCTCCTCAGGTTGAGTGGCTGTAATCTGTCAGAGAGAAGCTGTGCAGCTCTGGCCTCAGTTCTCAGCTCGCAGTCCTGTAGTCTGAGAGAGCTGGACCTGAGTAACAACCAGCTGCAGGATTCAGGAGTGAAGTGTCTCTCTGCTGGACTGGAGAGTCCACACTGCAGACTGGAGGCTCTCAGGTCAGGATTGGAGAACTCAAGAGCTTTCAAACTGGACTAAATGAAAACACAAAGCCAATCACACATTTCAATATTTGTCTGAATGAACCCAGATAATTTCAGATTAGTGTGCTGCTGAAAAAATCCAACCTGTAACTGTATCAGACTGTGTTGTTGTTGTTGGTGTGTCCATGTGCAGGCTGTCAGGCTGTCTGCTCACACAGGAAGGCTGTGCTTCTCTGGCCTCAGCTCTGAGCTCCAACCCCTCCCATCTGAGAGAGCTGGACCTGAGCTACAATCATCCAGGAGACTCAGGAGTGAGGCTGCTCTCTGCTGGACTGGAGGATCCAACCTGGAGACTGGAGGCTCTCAGGTCAGACCCAGTATTTCTTTTTTTTCCTCCAAATGTTTTTACACATTTGTCCAAATGGACTTCCTGACTGGAAAAGCATGTAGACTTTCAGCTTTGATTTAATGGTTTGAGCAGTAATATGTAATTAACTTTTTAGGAATTACAGCCACTTTTATACACTGCCACCCCATTTTCAGAGGCTCAAAAGGAATTGGACAAACATATAACATACATAACGATAATTATAAGGATTATATTCAATATTTGGAGGAAAACCCTTTGCAGTCTGTGTCTTCCTGAAGTCTGGAACCTGTGGACAACATCAGCAAATTCTGAGTTTCCTCCCTTGAGTCGCTCTGCCAAGCCTTTACTGCAGCTCCTTCAGCTACTGCTGGTTTGTGGGTCTTTGGACCTTCAGTTTGGTCTTCAGGTGAAAAGCTTCTTTTTCAGGATTTACCAAACTGTTGATTTGGCTACTCCTAAAGTTGTTGCTATCTGTATGATAGATTTTATTTTGCTTTTTGAGCCTAATGATGGCCACCTTCACCTGCACCTTCACATCTTTAGATCACATGTTGAGGGTTCTGATCAACAGCTACCAAATGCAAACACAAACACTTGGAATGAACTTCAGAGCTTTTATTTTCTTAATTTGTCATGGAATAATGAGGCAAAAAGTCATACGGCCATGAAAATGGGGTGACAGTGTTTAAAAGTGGCTGTAATTCCTAAAAGGTTAATTCCATATTTTTGTTCAGCTCCTTAAATAAAAGCAGGAATTCTGCACTTCAGTCACATCTTGATAACTCCATTTCAAATCCACTGTGGTGGTGTACAAGGGAAAAATTATGAATACTGTGTCTCTGTCCAAATACTTATGGACCTAACTGTATATCAGGACTTCTGAGTCATCATACATTGTTATTGTCAAAATTGTTAAAAGCCACTTATTTTCCGAGTGGTTCCGAGTGGTGTTGTTAGTGCTGCATTCAGCTCAGTGAGCTACAGCAGCATGCAGAGCTCACTGTCAGCTTGCTTTTAGATAAGGCTGTCATGAAGAAAGATTATTATCACTATTAGCAACATGACTTCAGTGTCCCAGGAAAACTGACAACTATGACATTTTCTTCTGTTTTAATGTCCATCCAGGCTGAGTGTGTGTAATCTGTCAGAGAGAAGCTGTGCAGCTCTGGCCTCAGTTCTCAGCTCCCAGTCCTCTAGTCTGAGAGAGCTGGACCTGAGTGACAACCAGCTGCAGGATTCAGGAGTGAAGCGTCTCTCTGCTGGATTGGAGAATCCACGCTGCAGACTGGAGGCTCTCAGGTCAGGATCGGAGAACTCAAGAGCTTTCAATCTGGACTAAATGAAAACACAAAGCTGATCACACATTTGAATATTTGTCTGAATGAACCCAGCTAATTTCAGACTAGCGTGGTGATGAAAAAATCCAACATGTACCTGTATCAGACTGTGTTGTTGTTTTTGGTGTGTCCATGTGCAGGCTGTCAGGCTGTCTGCTCACACAGGAAGGCTGTGCTTCTCTGGCCTCAGCTCTGAGCTCCAACCCCTCCCATCTGAGAGAGCTTGACCTGAGCTACAATCATCCAGGAGACTCAGGAGTGAAGCTGCTCTCTGCTGGACTGGAGGATCCAACCTGGAGACTGGAGGCTCTCAGGTATGGAGAGACACACACAATGTCTTCTAGAGGCCTGAGGAATATTGTTTCATGTTGAATGGTGGATATGAGTGACGTGCTCTGTGAAATCCTTCATAGGGAAGGTTATTTCCTGCTTCCTGCTTTGACTGAGTGCAGACGCTCCACTCTTTGCTCTCCGCTTTGCTTTCTTTTTTTTTTTCCATTTTTAACTCTTTCTTTTACTTCACATTTCTTAGAAAAAGGGTCCTGGACACCTATACATCCCTCAGAGCTTAATCCATTATTGAAACTCAAGGTTATCACTACTTTTAGAGCTTTTTTATTTTGCCGGTGAAACTGGAAACTAAAATTCAATGGCTCGAAATGAATGTGGAGATGAATGGACAATATGGGAATGAAACAACTCTACCGATGACCCAAAACAGCACACAGGAGCAGGCTAACGGACAGCTAATTAGCAGCACCACCAAGAAGGAGAGCTATGTGAGCGGCAGTAAATCTACCAGTAGTCCTCCCTGGAACCTGCTTGGAACAAAGCCAAAGCATAATTCAGGTAAAGACACATCTGATATGCAAAGACAGCTAACAGGCAGAACCCAGCACCAGGAGATTAGTGATGAAACTGGTTGGCCTGCATTGCCTTCACGCAGGAGTATCTCTTCAACCCCTGTACCAATGAGAAAACAGCCATGGACGGTGGCTTCAAAAAGAAATAAGACCAAACCACAAAGCTACATGTGCTGCTCTACCTGTGAAGTACATTGACAATTTCCATATTTTTTGGGAACGCAGGCACCTCTTTAAGCCAGATGGATGTCAAACTGGCCAAATGTCAAACTGGGCTCCAAAGGGAGCACAACATGGCATTACCAAAAAAACACACCCCAGCACAATAAGCACATAATAAAAAACATGACTCAAGACATTGCACATGTGGAAGGGGGGAGGGATTTGGGAAGGTGAGATGTCCAGCACAGACGAGGGGCGTATGCAGCCACTACGGTGCTCCGCACCCACGAGCTGCACTGAAAACGGGAGGGAGAGGGGGTGGGTGGCCAACAAGGCGTTGAATTTCAAGGAATGCGTGCATATGTGTCCTTGTGTATGTGTATGCGTAAGTCCAGGACCATCTTCCCCATACAGACTACACATTGTCTCTGCCGTCTGATAAGATGACACCCCCGGCCGTTGCCCAGGAGACGGCCTCGTGAGTCCTGAACAGAGTTGAAGTTCCCAGGTGCAGGGTGATGGGGAGGGAGTGGGAGAGAGCGGCTGTCTGCATAAACATCCAGGAGAAATTGAAGATAGCGGCCTTCCAAGGTCGCTTGGGCGCCGAATTGTGGATAAGGTGATTGTTTTGGTCAGGCTGACTCTTCAATTTCCATCAGCCTTGAGTCTTTGTGGTTCTCTCGGTGATTCCGAATAATTTCAAATTATGGCACATTTCCTCAGTGTCGAGCTTCCAACTTCTCCAAGTTATTACCCAACTGGCGTAAAAGTCCAGGAATTTCTTCCTGCTTGCGGATTGATTCACGAATCAGTTCTCACAACGCATGAGTCTGAGTGTTGTTAGCTCGGCACAAACCTTCTATGGCTGGCAGCTTCTCCAGAACCAAAAGCGCTGCCAACACCCTCTGAACTTTGCGATAAATCAGGAATCCACCAGCACCAAACAGCAGAAATCCTGTTATCATAAATCCAATCATGTAGACGTCTTCAAAATCCTCGACGGAAAGAATCGACAGGCACATCACCCTCCACTTCTCCCAGGAGTCCATGTTGTACCCGGCAGCAAACGTTCCGGCGGGGCATGCGGGCTCTCCTTTGCCCAGTTTTTTTGTAAGCAGCAAGACAACCCAAAACAACCAATAAGTCGGTGCTGTGGGGAGGAACTGCTTGTGCCTGAGAATGGATCATGGAGGACAGCTGACCCAGAAAGAGGTGTCAGCTCCAAAATCAGCACCCTCACCCCAACTAGAGGAGTCTGCCCCAGCCCCAACTGGAGACTCCCAGTCTTCACCACCCCAGTCCCCACCAAGCCCCCCACTTGCTCCTTTCAGTCCTGACTCCCCACTTCTGGATTTCACTGACAGGATGAAGGACCTTGTTAGTATTGGAATCCAACGTACACCCCATCAAATCCCCACATTTTCTCCCCTTAACCCCACTCATCATCATGCCCCTCCCATTCCACCACGCCTGAAACACCTATCGACCAAAAGTCATCTGGCCCCTCCACCCCCGATAAACCTTCACGACTGTGATTCCGACTGATATGTGCCAGGTCCAGGCTGTGATACTGATATCAATAATGTTCTCCAGGCAAAGTCAGGGCCCTATGGAGGTCAAATAGCCTTTTCAATCCCTGTGATAATAGGTACACATCGTAGCATTTACAGACCATATGGTACCTGTCTTAACAATCTGAAGTCTGTCAGTGTTCAAGAGCAATCATCCTCCTTTCCTGTCACATCATCCCTACAGCTGAAACTAGCTCTTTTTAATGTCAGATCATTGGCCAATAAATCTTTCTTGATTAGGGATCTGATAACTGAAAGGAACTTAGATTGCATATTTTTAGTTGAGACGTGGCTAAACAGTGTTACTGGTACAGCAACACTGCTAGAGGCCTGTCCACCAAATTTTCAGTTCTATCAGTCAGTCAGACAAAACAGGAGAGGAGGAGGGATTGCAGCCATTTTTTCTACACAGTTAGTATGCAATGACATTGACCTTGGTGATTTTGCATCATTTGAATATCTTGCTTTTGAGCTCAAGTCAGAACAAGCCGTACTTATGGTTACACTGTACCGGCCACCAGGATACTCATCAGCATTCCTACAGGAGTTTACAGAGTTGGTCTCAATCACTAGATATGACAGGTTAATAATGAATGGAGACCTGGACATTCACATCAACAAAAAGAATGACTCCAATGCCACTGAGTTTATGAACATACTGGACAGCTTTGCACTCATTCAACATGTAACTGAAGCCACTCACCAGCATGGTAACACCCTAGACCTGGTAATAACAACAGAGTTAAACATTGGGAATGTTTCAGTACTTGAACTGCCCATTTCTGATCACCACTGTGTGCTCTTCAATGCCACCCTAACCTTAACAAAAACTAAGAGGGAGTACTTGGTTACAAAGAGATTTCTTGATGATGAGGCCAAAGCTAACTTGCTAATCTCATGAGATCATTTGAGCCACACAGTGGTGGGTTGTGGTGACTGCACTCTAAATGACATGATTAAGCAATTCAACAACACCCTGTCAGCTGCTTTAAATACTGTTGCCCCGCTAAAGGTAAAAAAGAAGTTTACAGACAGAATTGTTACGGCCTGGAGGACTAAGTGGACCCAAGTAGCAGGAGACCAAGAATCAAGTTCAAAAAAGGGGTTTTATTGTCCAAACGAATACTCAGGGTGCAAACAAAACGGTCTCAGCAGGTGGAGGGCAGCAGGAGGCAGGAGCTGGAGGCGGCGAGGCTCGGGGCTGGAAAAAGACAAAATGGTTGTCAGAAAATGACTTTTAAGGCAAGAGAAAACAGCAAAAACACTAGTAGGCTTGAGAACTGGCTCTACCGAACAAGACGGAATTATCTGGCACTGGAGTGAAGTCTGAGCTGGCTTATGTGGAGAAGATAACAAGGTAATTGCCACCAGGTGAGCTGTCCAGAGTGAGGAGATGAAGTCACGCCCGGTGCCTTCCCGAACCTCAGGAGAAACAGCTCAGCCCCGCCTCTGCCACACTCCAACACTGCAAGCAAAAAACACAAAGAAAAACCAAAACACCCCCAAACAACCAAAACATACCATCAACAATCCAGACCATAACAAGAATATCCCCATGGTTAAACAATAACAGTGTTAAAAAAAAAAAGCAAAGAGAACATGTCGGGCAGCTGAAAGAAAATGGAGGAAAACCAAGCTCACAGTTCACTGTAACATATACAAAGAAGCCATGAACACATATAACAAGGAAATACGTCTGGCAAGAATGAACTACTTTTCCAAGATTATCACAGAGAATTCAGGAAACTCTAGAATATTGTTCTCCACTATTGACCAGCTACTCAACACTGCTCCCACTTCACCACAGTTCTCTGCATCTAGATGTGAAGAACTTTCACTGTTCTTCAATAACAAAATAACATCAGAACTACTATTCCTGTTAATCCAGACACCAATGCAAACGCAGGTGATCTCAGAAAATGCTGTAAAAACTATGCAACCATGGGGAAATTCACCAGCATAACATTATTTGAGCTCTCTAAGACTGTTAATGAATGCAACTCCACTACCTCGTGTGTTGACCCTGTACCTACAGCATTTTTTAAACGGGTCTTCAACAGTATATCAAGTCATGCCCTGGCAATTATAAACATGTCACTTCAAACTGGCATCTTCCCAGATGAGTTCAAAACAGCTGTTGTAAAACCTTTACTAAAGAAACCCAACCTCGATAGTAATGCACTAAGCAGCTATAGACCAATATCAAACATACCATTCATTAGTAAGATACTTGAAAAAATAGTTGCAGCGTAAATGAATGCCTTTCTTAATGAAAATAACATCCTAGAGGAATTTCAATCAGGCTTTAGAAAACATCATAGCACTGAAACGGCACTTGCTAAAATCGTCAGTGACCTCAGACTTAACTATGATGAAAATAAGGTCTCAATTCTTATCCTCTTAGACCTTAGCGCTGCGTTTGATACGATTGACCATGACATCTTAATCAATCGCCTTGAAAAATTGGTTGGTCTTTCTGACTGTGTGTTGCACTGGTTTAAAACTTACATCAAAGGGAAAAAGTTTTACGTCAGACTGGGAGATCATGTGTCTGGGGAACAGGACAACTGCTATGGAGTTCCACAGGGGACTGCCTTGGTCCATTACTATTCTCACTATACATGCTGCCACTCGGTGACATCATCAGAAGGCACAATATATGTTTTCATAGTTATGCAGACGACACACAACTGTATATTTCTGCTGAACCAAATGATGCTACAGCGATAAATCCCATCACTACCTGTCTCATGGCGGTGAACAAATGGATGAGTGATAACTTCTTAAAGTTAAATGAAGACAAAAACAGAGATCCTGTTAGTTGGCCCCAAAACAAAAAGAGAGATGCTGTCCATTAACTTGGGGAAACTGGCTCCCAGGATTAAATCTGAGGTTACAAGTCTTGGCATTGTATTGGATCCAGATCTTAGCTTCAAGTCTCACATTAATAAGGTGACGAAGACATCATTCTTCCACCTTAGAAACATCGCGAACGTGCGACCATTTATAAATCAAAAAGATGCTGAAAAACTAATACATGCTTTTATCTCAAGCAGACTTGACTACTGTAACGTACTTTTTACTGGCCTCCCAAAGAAAACTACTGACAGACTTCAGCTCATCCAAAACTCTGCTGCTCACTTATTAACCAGAACCAGGAAGAGAGAGCATATTAGTCCAGTCTTAGCTGCCCTACACTGGCTCCCTGTAACATTTAGAGTTGACTTTAAGGCTCTCCTACTTGTATATAAAGCACCTCATGGGCTAAGACCGAGCTACATTGTCAACTCCCTTACTGGCTATGCACCCCAAAGAGCACTGCGATCATCAGCTGCTGGCTTATTGGTTCCCCACAACAGTCCCTTACGCCCCCAAACTTTGGAACACACTACCTTTAGACATCAGGGAAGCTAGCTCACTAGATAACTTTAAAAGAAGACTAAAACCTACCTTTTCACTCTAGCCTTTTACTAGCTCCTATTTTATTCCACACTGTTGTCTTTTATTGTTTTATTTGCATCTTTTGTTTTATTTCAAAGTTCTCGCTTTTTGCCTTTTCCTTTTAATTTCACCCTGTGCTGTTTTTAATGTTTTATTTTAATGTTTTCAAATATTCTTCTTTTTTATTGTGAAGCACTTTGAGCTGCAATTCTTGTATGAAAGGTGCTGTACAAATAAAGTTTTATTATTATTATTACCGGTATTATCATTATTATTATTATTATTATTATTATTATTATTATTATTATTATTTACTGCCCATGTTTCCATCCTCAAAGAGGATCTGCTGCTCTGACTCTGTTTCTTCCTCCAGGGTGGACCATGGTGGAGAGCAGTGGTTGAAACCAGGCCTGAGGAAGTGTAAGTGTGGATTTAGTTTGATTCCTGAACACAAAGCAGCAAACATTCAGCTGTTTAGATGGTGCAGCTGCAGCTTCTGCTGTTTGTTCTCAGCTGCTTTTAATGTTGAACCAAAAATCATTTAGTTGCTGCTCAAGAACAAACAGCGTCTTTATTCCCTGATCCTCATTTGGCTGTTTAATTTTTATCAATTGATTTTTATTCCTTTGATCACAACTGAAGTCCACAAAGTAAAAATGTCCATGCTTGTATCATCCTAACTGAGTGGTGTCCATCTCTGTGCTGAAATGTCTAACATGTGGAAGTTGTGTGTTTCCAGCGTGGATGTTGTGGGGAAACAGAGGCAGACAACTTCTCTGCTTGACTTGGCCAACTGGCGTGTTGTTTGTTGCAGTGCTAACACATGTTGCTGCTCAGTAACATGGCGCCGTAACACACACCACAAACTGCTTTTATACCACCACAAGGAGTTAGCTGTTACTATGGCAACACACTTAGCTCTTAAAGTGAACGAGTAACACAGAAAGGCACAAAACAGAACTGAACATGTTGAATGTTGCAACCAATGACAAGCCAATTATAATGAATTATGACCACAGTTATATTATGTGTCTGCTACTAAACTGTAATAATAATGATAATCATGATAATAACAAAACAACAATAAGAATAATGCCAATAGTGCTAATGCTAATAATAGTAATAACAATAATGACAACAATTATTATCATTATTATAAGTATTATTGTAATTATTTTGCATTTTTCAAAACAAAGCTACAAAGTTTTTCTTTATATAGCAAGATAAAATAGGATAAAACATAAAATACAACCTACAAAGTGCATAATTAAAACAAATGAAATTAAAATAATGAAAAAACGGAAAAAAGACAAAAAAAAAAAAAAAAGATTTACCATAAAAACCTTTTGCTTTCCATATAAACAGTTCTGGCATCATGAACGTGTTAAACGATTGACTTGAAACTGTTAATAAAGCAACAGATAATAAAGACAACAGGTGTGTTAGATAACAACCTGCTGGTGTTTTGTGTCTTGTTCTCTCCATCAGATTCCTATGAACTCAAACTGGACACAAACACAGCAAACAGACACCTCGTCCTGTCTGAGGACAACAGGAAGGTGACATCAGTGGAAGAGGAGCAGCCATATCCTGATCACCCAGAGAGGTTTGACTGCTGGTGGCAGATCCTGTGTAGAGATGGTCTGACTGGTCGCTGTTACTGGGAGGTCGAGTGGGAAGGATGGGTTCATATCACAGTGACTTACAGAGGAATCAGCAGGAGAGGAGACGGTGATGACAGCAGGTTTGGATGGAACAAAAACTCCTGGAGTCTGATCTGCTTTGATAAAAGTTTCTCTGTCTGGCACAACAACATCAGCACAGCCATCCGTGTCCCTGCCTCCCCTCACAGAGTGGCAGTGTATCTGGACTGGCCTGCTGGCTCTCTGTCCTTCTACAGCGTCTCCTCTGACACACTGATCCACCTCCACACCTTCACCTCCACATTCACTCAACCTCTGTACCCGGCCTTTGGGGTTTGGTTAGGTTCCTCAGTGTCTCTGTGTCAGATGGAGTGAGAGTCGCCTCCTGTGTGGAGAAAACACTTCTAACATCACACAAGTACAAGAACATGGACATATTTCTTTTGTTATTTCCTTTGTCCTTTCTTTTTTGAGGCAAGGGTATTCATCTGATCTCCTGTCTTTGCTGATTCACAGGCTAAAATCTCCTGTTTAGACTGTAGTTTTGCTCTTTAGTTAATACTGTGTAGATATGACCCCTAATCAAAGATGTTCAACCAAAGAGAAATATCTCCTTTTCCCTTCTTACACTGTTCTAGTGGAGATGAAAGGTCCATTTTACTTTTTTGAAGAAAAAGGAAACAGGAAACAGCAGCATTGTATCAAATCCAGTCGTACGTATGTAGTTTTATACAGTTTGTGTTAGTGTGTGAAAGCCTGGATAATGTCATCTCTAATCATGCTTTTTATGTAAATTTCATTGTTGCTACTGTTATTATACACCATACAAATGTTCCTATCTGAAACATTGCAGTTTTGTACCATATTTGAACTTCCTTATGTTATTGTAAATTTGATAGTGTGCATTTTATATGAAAACTTTTAAACTCTTTGAAACCATTCCTGCTGACCTGAAGTTTTTGACTTGTCGTCATCTATCCCTCTATCTAAGCCTTTCAGGGTTTTAAATTGCTATACCTGCAAACCACAGCAGTCTGTCTTTCTCTCTGTATGTCTGATGCAGAACCCAGTTTGTCACATTTAGCCTCATGGACCCATGTAGGACAGATTTTTAGTTTTTGACTTCACGCTGATCAGTAGAAGAGTCTTCACTGGTCATGGGAAGATAAGAGCAGTGAAATCTGGGATTACCTTACTCAGTCATGTACATTCTCTAGCTGGTATAATGTCTGATGAATTTAGAGAAGTGAAAGTAAATTTCCTTATGTTACTGAAGATTCCCTGGAGTCTCTGAAGGACCCTCAGGCGTCCCCAGGCCTCAGTTTGAGACCCGCTGGTTTACAGTTCCCCTCAGAGGTTTATTTTTAGGCTGCAGTACAGGAGATTGACCACTAGAGGTCAGAGTCTGACTGAATCTGACTGCTCGGAAACATTCGCATACAGGAAAAATAATTTATTTGTTTGTTATTAGGTGTTCAAATCTGAATAAAACCACAGACTGTAAACAACACTGCTTACTGACTGTTTTGAAGCCAGGAGCCATCATGTTGACTCTCTGGACTCAACAACCTATTTCCATGATGTGATCTTTGTTTTAGTCTAATGTGTAATGTTGTAATATCTTATATGGGATTGTTTTTATTGTTGTATATGTTAGAAAATGAGCCATCACACATGCCATCTACACTGGCATGTTTATGTAAATGTTGATCTATGTACATTGTCCCTGAAAAACTAAATTTAACCAAATAAAATAAACAACAAGTCACCTGTACCTCAGAGACTGTAAATCCTACAGCAGCAGCTCATAGAGTTGTTGAACAATTATTAGCCACAGCACTATGTGTGTGTGTGTGTGTGTGTGTGTGTGTCCACAGATCCTCAGTGATTTCAGTTACTGATTTCCTACATTTCCCAGAATTTCCTTCATCAACCCGGAGATAAGGGGTGGGGACTGGTTGCATCCAGCTGCTGGTTTCACATGTAGAGAGAGAGAGAGAGAGAGAGAGAGAGAGAGAGAGAGAGAGAGAGAGAGAGAGAGAGAGAGAGAGAGAGAGAGAGATGTAGAGGTTTCGTCGCATATGAGACGTGAGTTCTGTGCATTCAGATCTGTAGTGAAATGTGTGTGGAGCTGTGCAGCTACATCCCACCAGGAGGGGGCACCAGTGTCTCCCCCTCGTGGGTGAACTGGGCTCTGGCCTGGGACACAGTGGGCTCTTTTAAGGAAGCGCACAGTCTGCAGTAGGTATTTTAACCGAGGAAAAAAGTCTGTTTGCTCCAGGCTCCTGGCTCTAAAGGCTCGTCCTGAGTCTCCTCATTAATCCTGGCTGTGTTTTGGGCGTAACATGCAGTGAACCAATCAGAGGCCGTCTCCCGTCCCCTCTAACAGCCAGGTGTGTCCCACCTTGGTGGGCTGCTGTTCTAATGGAGGATTCTCCAGGTAAGAAGGAAGGAGACGGAGTGAAAGCTCCCGAGCAGATCAGGACTCCATCTGAGCTCCCTGAGGTGAAGCAGCGTCCCTGCCCTGTGTGTGGGACAAGCAGAGCGGACGCTCGCCGGCGCCCCCTATGGAGGCCACCATCACTGTCTGATAATGAGCTTCAGACAGCAGAGAGACCTGCAGCACTGACCTCAGAGCAGGACTCCTCTCCTCCTCCTGGCTCAAAGCGGCTAGAAAAGCTTTCAGTGGTGTATCAAGACCATTGTGGGTAAAAAAAAAAAAAAAATAATAATAATAAAATAAAATAAAAATTAAAAATTCATGATACAGTTATAAATTTATGAGGAAAACAAGCACAAATTTGGGAGCAAATATTAACATTCTTCAAGATTATGAGGTCATATATGTTACAAGCTAAAAAAGAGGTTGGATCAGCCTCGTCACACGCGGTGGCTGCAGGTTTCATTCATTCAGCCACATAAAAACATCATATTGTTCAAGTGCATCATCTGTGTTTACACTGTCTTTAATGTTAACACCAGATAGTTACAGCTGTTTGGATTTATTGACTGTTGATTTTTTAATGATGTAAAATAAAAAATGCCTATGCAATGTGTTTTACAGCATCACAGAAAGCCATTCATGTTCTTCTGATTGAATGAATGAGTGAGTGAGTGAATGAATGAATGAATGAATTAATTATTTTTTGGATAATTTGGATTCCATCACTTTGTGCCTTTAAATAGGATATATGGAGTACATCCCATCGTCATGCTAATTTTTAATCTATCTAATCTAAATATGTTACAAGCTAAAAAGGCTGGATCAGCCTCGTCACACGCGGTGGCTGCAGGTTTCATTCATTCAGCCACATAGAGACATCATATTGTTCAAGTGCATCATCTGTGTTTACGCTGTCTTTAATGTTAACACCAGACAGTTACAACTGTTTTTATTCTGACTGTAGATTTTTTAATGAGACAGTCAGCTGACTATGCATCCTATAGATTATGTTTACCGAATATTCACTCAGGAGGCTTTGAACATACCGTTGTCCAGAGATACTTCACAACTTAAGGATAATTATTATTTTTGTATCAATAATTTCGAAAAATATAATACAAAATACATATGCACTGTGTTTCACCGCATCACAGTTAGCCGTTCATGTTCTTCTGATTGATTGAATGAATGAGTGAGTGAATGAATGAATGAATGAATGAATGAATGAATGAATGAATGAATTATTTTTTTTTTATTTTTGGATCATTTGGATTCCAGCACTTTGTGCCTTTAATTAGGATATATGGAGTAACATCCCATCGTCATGCTAACTTTTAATCTAACATTATTAAACAGGCATTAGAGAGCTAACTTGCTGACACTATTTTTTATTTTATTTTTTTTAATGTTTAGACTTCGTATTTATATCGAGAGCAGCCAAAAAATGTATGTATAAATATGTAAATATACCAGCATTATTACATGTTATTAGTAAATTATCAATTAGACTAATTCTGACTCTGATTCTGTTTTATTTCTGCGTCATGATCCATCCAAAGGTGTGACATCGAGTT
Source organism: Myripristis murdjan (assembly GCF_902150065.1). Taxonomy (NCBI): domain Eukaryota; kingdom Metazoa; phylum Chordata; class Actinopteri; order Holocentriformes; family Holocentridae; genus Myripristis; species Myripristis murdjan. Next base: position 26,737,041 of record NC_044002.1, on the reverse strand, counting down.
TTAAAGTGAAGCAGCTACACACTGATGTAGCTCTCTCTCTCTCTCTCTCTCTCTCTCTCTCTCTCTCTCTCTCTCTCGCTGCACGCGTGCAGGCTGGAAAGTGACCAAACGAGCAGACGGACCGTAACTGAACACACTTCAGTCTGGATTTTTTTTTACTCTGTCACTTTTACATCACCTGTTCTCAAACTTTTTAGGGTTTTTTTGTCGTGTCGTTGTTGTTGTTGTTTAATCAGGAGGTTTCATCCAAACGTTTCCACTCTGGATCCAGCTGCAGACTAAAACTGAACCAAACCTCGGCGTGATCCTGCTCCAGGTTTTGTTTTATTTTGGTTTGTTTTTTGTGCTTCATTTTGGAGCTGGAGCTCAAACTTTAACCAGGCCGGCCAGCTGTGGGGGAGATGCCGGGGTTTGTGGCTTTGCTGGCCGTGTTTGCGGTCTGTTCGGCCGGACAGGGGAGCTCCGTGTCCGGGGACAGGGGGCCGGGGAGGACCGGCTGCCCTGGCCGCTGTCGGTGCGAGGTGGACGGGCTGCTTCACCGTGTGGACTGCGCCGACCTGGGGCTCCGGGACCTGCCGAGCAACCTGAGCGTCTTCACGTCCTACCTGTAGGTTTACACTGTGTGTGTGTGTGTGTGTGTGTGTGTGTGTGTGTGTGTGTGTATCTTTCTCCTTCTAACTGTTTATCATACTGGATGTCTTATTAACCTGCTGTTGCACGCTCTCTCTCTCTCTGTCTCTCGAATAACAGCCCATGCAGTATGTGTGCGTGTGTGTGTGTGTGTGTGTGTGTGTGTGTGGCTGCTCGGCTCTCTTGAGAAACAGAGCACCTGTCCGATTGCAAGCGCGCGCGTGTGTGTCTACTTTCTTTCACAACCTTGTCAAATACCAACTCGAGCAGTGTGCGCGTGCGCGTGCGGGTGTGTGCGCTCGCACACGTGTGTTTCAGTTATTGTCGCTCATGTGCTGAAGAGATTTGGCCATAATATTTGTTGATAGAGAGCAGGACAGAGAAGAAACCTGTGACCTCTGACCTTTACATGTTGAAGTTCACAGGTGTGTTTTACTGTGTTCATCTCTTGTGATTTATTATTTTTTAACCATAAGCATTAAATTTTGACTCGTAATTAGTGTTTTGTGTTTTCTGAAAAGCTCCGATATGTCTGTGTGCATGGAAGCATCTGGAAAACTGCCCTCATATCAGCTGTAACCCTCCATTAAAGGTGCACTACGCTCAACAGAGGGTCGACTGAAGAGGGGACTGTCTGGCCCAGAGTCGCTGCTCTAGAAAAAAAAAAAATTGTCAAATCCTGGCAGTCAGGTCCCGAGTCAAGCCATAAGTCTTAAACTTTGAGGTTCAAGTCCTTCACAAGTCGTGAAAACGCTCCTCAGAGTCAGAACGAGGAGGATGTTCCTAAAAAAAAAAAAAAAAAAAAAAAAAAAAAATCTTTGACCAAAGTCTGACCAAATGTTGTCAAACCCACAAGAAACAAAAAACAGAACAAGTCCACCTGAATCCAGACAAGGAGCTCTGAATCCAGTCATTCCGCGTTCTCGGAGAAACACAACATGAACAGCAGGGGGCGCACATTTTCTGTTCCAGCAGGGGGCAGCAGCAGCCACCGACGGCCGACGCTGACGCAGCGTTCCCAGCTGACGTCAGACTTCTTCTTCCTCTCTGCAGCAGATCCCCCCAGAAACTCATCAACACCTTCCTCAAATAATCACCTAAGTCATTTTTTCAGGTTTTTCAGGAGACACAAAAAAATTCACCAAAAATTAACTGGATGATCTTTATTGATAATGTCACTCAAAAAGGTTCTAAAAAAGATGACTACTGACATACTAGAAACAATGTCAGTCAGTTATGTAACATAACAGAAATAAATGACTTAGGCAAATTTCTGAACATGCCTTTGTTGATTTAGGCAATTGTAATATGTTATATGCCAAAGTTATACTAAACCTCATCACTTACCAATTGGAGATGAGCCCTGGATCACTGAGATAACTTCATTGGCAGAGAAAATTCTCTTTCTTCTTGATACCGCTGCCATCTTGAAACTCTTAAAATAGCCTAAATAACGTAAAATTGCCTAAGTCACATTTTCTTTTGACTTAGACAAAATAAAACTGCCTAAGTCACAGTTTTGACATGATTCAGGGGTAGAATGGCAGGATCTGTTCAGCTGAGGATGCTGGTGATTTTACCAAATGTAGCCAGCATCAAGAGGAGATGATTCAGGCAAAAAAAAAACTCATTTCTGACAAAAAATGACTTGCGATTATTTTAGGAAGGTGTTGATATGGATGCCACGTTCAAAGCAGTGGAAAATCCCTCAGCTGGCAGCCTGTGTTTTATTTTGAAAGGTCTCTGAAAGTCAGTACATGTTATATTACAGCAGAGCCGTCCTGGTGATCTGTATTTCTGGTGTTCTTTTGCAGTTTCCACCTTCTTTTGCTTTGATTTTGGGAGACAAAACCGTTAGTTTGTCCATGGTGTTGGAGGCTTCGCTCGGTGGGCGTGCGGCCGCTGAAATAATCATAATTGTCCCCCCTCCTGATGAAAACGTCTATTCTGCGTTAATAACCTTGTACCTGTGCACGTGCAAGAACATGTGGTGCACTTCAGGGTCCCGGTTCGAGGGTCTGAAAATACGATCACCCAACATGTGACTCGAGTCCTTTTGGGAAGAACTTAACGTTAGAAACATCCTGCTCAAGTCTTTCTTTCTTTCTTTCTTTCTTTCTTTCTTTCTTTCTTTCTAAAACATGAGCACCTGCCGTCCGTCCTGCACGACACGAACGTGACATCAGCAGCTGACATCACTGTGATGTCATCGGCCTGAACTCACCACGTCTGTTTCACGTCCGCCGTCAGCCGTCAACTTCAGACGTCTTAAAGCAGAAACTGTAAGAAACAACAATAAGTCATAATATTGATTTTGATCATAATAATGAATGAGCCTCCTCTGTCTCAGTCAGGAAATTACACACACACACACACACACACACACACACACACACACATTCACACTTCTTTGCATCAAATTGTTGATCGTACAGTTGTATGTGTCCCTGTTGTGGCAAAAGCATCACGTCACTCTGCAGTGTGTGTGTGTGTGTGTGTGTGTGTGTGTGTGTGTGTGTGTGTGTATTGGCTCCTGTCTTAAAGCAGCACAATGACCAGGATTTAAATTTCACTCTCATTAAAAACCCTTCTCCGTCCCTCCATAATAGCTCTGTGTGTTTGTGCGTTTCTCATTCAAAGCAGTTTCCTTACAGTTTGCCTCAGACACAGACACACACACACACACGCACACACACACACACACACACACACACACTGACAGAGGATCAAAGGTTCTTTGTGTCTTTATTAAAGCTCCAATCAGGAATGCAGCAAAACATCAAGGTTTCTTTATGTCTTTTAGAGGTGTGTGTGTGTGTGTGTGTGTGTGGGAGAGAGAGAGAGAGAGAGAGAGAGAGAGAGAGAGAGAGAGGAACGCAGCTCTATCTCCATACACAGACTCTGAAATGTAACTGAAGTGAATTTGACTCGGTGATAAGAAAAGTGGTGGGAAAAGTTTTAATGTTATGCAAATGAGCGTTGTCATATTCGTCATATTTTTAGTTTTAAAAATGCTGCATATTTTTGATATTCTCTGTTTAAACAAAAGCACTATTTTTTTTTTTTTTAACACTTCAGAGATTTAAATCTGAGCAACGTCCACAAAACAGGCTGCAGTTCAGTGTTGTGTCCAGCGGGGGCAGCACTGAGCACTAAACAGAGCAGAACGTGTTGGTCAGTGGGGCTCAGTGCTATAAACTGATCAGTCTGTTTGATCCCAGATATTGATCAGTAACTGGACTGTTCCTGTCAATATTTCTAATGCAGACAGAATAATAATCTGAGGTGAGATTATTAATTAGAGGAGAGCCCAGATTATCGTGTGAGACAGAATTATAAGCCGAGGTGAAATCACGTCCCATTTCCTCCCGATCTCGTTTCAACCGTGATATTATTTTTTTCCTGTTTACAGTCACACACCTTGGGGGGCGTGTAAATGACAGTGTTTTACATATAAATAAAATAATTTATCACATGAGAATTTAACATTTAAAATCATATTTAGATTATAATATAACACCTATACAACCTCCTGACTCTCAGTGTGTATGAAGATACAGCAGCTCCATGTGTTGGTTATCCACAGAAGTCGATCAGCTCTCCCTCGCCACATGACGCCACAAAGTTTCAGTAAACATCCGTTCATAACTTTAACAGGCATCCTGCCAACAAACAAACAAACAAACAAATAAACAAACAAACAAACAAACAAAGAGTCAGACTGACCCCCTGTCTAGTGAAATAATGGTGGCTGTAATCTCTCATGTCAGGTGTTGTGAGAACAGGTGGGCGGGCAGGGGAACAGGCAGGCAGCTGATTGGCTGGGAGAGGACATGTGACCAGGTAACAGGAGGGCGGGGCTAACCAGAGAAGTGCCGGACACGCCAGGATTGTGACAGAAACAGGCAAATGTTCAATTTCTAAACAGCATATCAAATTGATTTGTTGTAAAAAATAAATAAATAAATAAATAAATAAATAAAAATAATTAGATCACAGTTTCAGGCGAGTTAAATGAAACACACACACACACACACACACACACACACTGCAGTCACTTGTGTGATGCAGTGCTGATCAGTTGCATGGATGAATTAATATGCGACAATTTTCTGAGGTTTTTCCTTTACAAAGGTTTTATTTATGACCTTTGGCCCTTTTCAAATGTAATATAATAACTTTACATTGTAACAGCAATCATGCTCTGTTCTTCTTTGTGAGTTTATTTATTGAAATCTATCTTTTTTTTTTAAATTTTTTTAGCTGTGTCAGTTTTACACCAGCAGATGGATAATATTCTGTTTGAATCTCACCCCTGACAAATCCCCCCAAGACAAAACAGACTAAATCTCACACTGAAACAAATAAAAATCAAATCTCTCCATTTAAAAAACAAACAAACAAACAAGCAAACCCACTTAAAAAAAAAAACAAAAAAACAAACTCAACTGAAACTGAAAACAAAAAGTCAGAAAAACGAATGAAAGATGCAAAACTATAATAACCTCAGGAGACTGTTTTCTGTAATTTTGCATGGAGGTTCATAGAGAAAAAAAAGTTGAGTGTTTGAGTGATGATGATGATGATGATGAGGGTGTTTCAGTGTTTTGGGAAAATCCGGTTTTGGATTATTCATCCTGGCTTTTAGATTCAGGGATTAAAAAAAAGAGCTCAGGTAAAGAGAGGCAGCCTTTTCACAACCTTTCTTTCTCTCCATCTGTCTGTTTGGTCGACCACCGTCACTCTGTCCCGTGAATACTGCCATCTGTCAGCGCTTTGTGTGTGTGTGTGTGTGTGTGTGTGTGCACCACTTGATGCATGCTTAAGCAGTGCTGTGTGAAAGGGCCTGTAAGTCTCTATTCTGCGTCTGACTGACAGCAGCAGAGGAATGCATTCAGCTCCGGTTTGCTCTGTGCGCTGACGGGACCGGGGGGTTTTCAGGTGACGTAACCCCGCCCCCTCTCCCACCCCCTCCCCCCCTTCTGACGGCCATGGTGGAGGTCTTTAGCCATGTTAGGACCTCAGCGTCACCGAGCCGCACCTGGTTAGTTTCTGCTTGGTTCCTGACGGGGATCTGCTGTCGCTTCATCGCGGATCCATCAGAGTGATTTTTAGTTTAGTTTCCTCTCAGTTTTCAGCATCATTCTGTGTTTATCGTATCAGCACCACCTTCCGACTTGTAATCAGCAAAATCAGCAAAAAGGAGAAGGTGCGACCAAACTGAGCTGTGTTTTTCTGATAACTCCAACTGAGAGGTAAAAAACATGGACGTATCTGGAAAACAGCGACTGCCAAACGTAAATAAATCCAATTTAATAAATCCAATAAACTAAAACAAAACGTAAAGTATTTTGTCAACCTCTTACTTAGATCCATTTTAGTGGGGAGCGGGGGGGCCTCAGCAGGAGGTCAAAGGTCAGCAGTAGAAGCCAGACAGAGGTGATAAACATCGTCTGAAAGCTGGAACCTGAAGATGAATCTGAGATGCAGCTCAGCTCCGTGTGTCAAGATATTCTGGTCATTAATCTGGAATAAGCATCGTGTTCTGATAAGGCACCTGTTTGTGTTATTTATTGAGAGTATAAGGGTTACAGCATTATGATGGATAGACATGATGGATATGTGTCATAAGTTGTTGCAGCAATTTTGATGCTGATACCATTTGTTACCCAGATTTGGTGCATTATTGAAACTATTTTTGACCGCTGGGGAATTAATAAACATGGTCAGAAATCCTCCAGAACCCCACATCAGACCCTGAGGAACACCACAGAAAAACTTTGATTTGGTGTCAAAACTTTTGACACTTGCAGATTCTCTGTAAGAACTGTGTTTTCCCCGTAAGTGGATGTTGAGTGTTGTGTTGTGTAAATGTGTCAGAAACTGGCCCTCACTGTCAGTCTGTGTGGAGAAGCAGAGCTCCTCTGAACAGCCTCGCTCTCTAGTTTGTGTGTGTAAAGTTTGATGAGGCTGTGATTCTCCTAGAGGTCACTAGAGGTCATTTTCTCCAGCCACGTCCAGTTGGACAAAAGTCTGTGCCTGCAGTGAAATGGCTGCTATGGGGGCCAACATCATCACACAGGAATCAAATGTGGCTCATTGAATCCACAAGAGTCTCAGCTTTCCAGTCAAAGCCAACTGATGCAGCTCCAAGACTGTTTAGGCCCCAGTCTGCACACACACACCATTTTACAACAGGCCACAAGAACACATGTGGACTGCAGGCTTTGGGGCCCAAACTGCATGGGATTAGCAGAAGGTGGGTGTGTCTGCAAAGGGGAGAGAACACACCTGTGACAGAGCCACACCTGGAGAGTGGGGTGGGGGGTTAGGTCACAGTTTTTAGCAGAATAATTTTAATGAGGTTTAAATTACTGGGGAGAAATTGACCCCAATAAAAAATGAAGGTAACAGAGGAGTTGGAGTTTTTCTCCCTTTGAAAATTAAAGAATCAAAGCGACACTGAGGCTGATATGAAGGATATGAACATGTTGATGCTGCAGCAGTGAAAGGAGCAGCGTTATCGTACCAATAAAGGTCCCTGATTTGAATTTGGAATGGGCAGAGAGAGAGAGAGAGAGAGAAAGAGAGAGAGAGAGAGAGAGAGACAGAGAGAGAGAGAGAGAGAGAGAGAAAGAGGCATGCATGAAGAAGTGGGAGAAAGGAGGAGGACGACAGAGGAATGAAAGGAAAGACGAATACATTAGCCTTGTCTGCTTTTTTTCCCCTTTTTGGTAATGAGGTAGATGAAACTCTGTGTGTGTGTGTGTGTGTGTGTGTGTGTGTGTGTGTGTGCGGTGGTTTCTCCGTCTCCTCGGGCTGAACTGATGGATATCAGATGATTATTCAAATGGTGGCGGCCCGGAGAGAGACGAGCTCTGCAGGAGAGAGAGAGAGAGAGAGAGAGAGAGAGAGAGAGAGAGAGAGAGAGAGAGAGCTGTGTGGCTGGGAGGCCTCCCTCTATTATCTCCTTTCTCTCGCTCTTTCACTCCGTCTCTCTTTCTTTCTTTATTTCTTTCTTTCTGTCTTTCTGTCGGGGCGGTTCAGCGGGGGGCCCCCCGGGGTGAGCGAGGTGGGGGTCACGGGACAGGGTGTGTGTGTGTGTGTGTGTGTGTGTGTGTGTGTATGGGGCGGGGTTCCCTCATCTGTCCCGTCAGTTTCTGCAGACATCAGAGGCGGGACGACAGATCTGTACCCGGCGTTACCTGGCGCCGCGCTCCTCACCACGACCCACAATGCCGAGCGGGCCGGCGGCAAAAACAGCCTTCCTGTTGCCGTGGTGATTTTGTTAAACAGGAGGCTCGGACGTTACAAGAGCAGATTTGATATGAGGACATGAAACGCAGCCCGAAAAAACTCAGCTAATGTGAAGTTCAGTGTGTGTGTGTGTGTGTGAGTGTGTGTGTGTGTGTGTGTGTGTGTGTGTGTGTGTGTGTGTGTGAGGTGAGCATAAAGGCTCAGGAAGCCATTAGAGATTGTTTTTTTTAAAAAGAGTTTTTAGGTTACTGATAGATGGCTGACAGCTCTGAGTAAGTGTGTTTGTCAATGTGTGTGAGTGTGTGTGTGTGTGTGTGTGTGTGTGTGTGTGTGTGTGTGTGTGTGTGTGATGGACCGTGTCGTCCAAAAGGAGCACTTGACGACAGCTGAACTCAACTCAACCATGACGAGGCTAAGTGGTCTCTCTCTCTCTCTTCTGTCTCTCTTCTCTCTCTCTCTCTCTCTCACACACACACACACACACACACACACACACACACACACACACATACACACACACACACACACACACAGACTCTGCAGTCCAAACATCCTGGGCAGGTAAATGGACTACCTGTCTTCCTCGGAGGTCGTGGGAGAGGTCAGACAGACAAAACACAGAGAGCACAAGTTCCTCCTCTGCTCCTCATCGCTGTGAGGTCACACACGCGTCAGCCAATCAGAGAAGTCTCTGACTGCAGTGTTCCCCGTCCAAAAGACAAAGACGAAGACCAACCAAAACACTTTACGTAAAGCGTTAAAACCTGAGTCCCTGGTGTTCACGGTGATAAAACATGAGGACGTGAATGAAGAACCTCAGAGAACCTGACAAGCTGCTGAGGTTCCACGGCCTCCTGCCTGAGGAACCTCCGACACGACGCCGGGGAGACGATCCACAGGGACACGGGCTCACCTGTCGACCTGTCAGGAGGCTCCGCCCTCCCCTCCCACAGAGCAACATGTGACTGAATCAATGCTGAAACGTGTTCAGGCAGAAATATTGAATCCACATTGAAGCCCGACACTGAAATTCTGCAGAAAGTGGATTTTCAGCCACAGCTGAGACTGAATCAGTGCTGCTTCAACCTTCATCTACATGGGATTCTACAGAAAAATTTAATTGATTATACATTGAACTTAATAAATATGGACGCCCCCCCAGGACTGTTTACAATACAGACATTGATTCAGTGTCGGCCATTCAATCATTAAATTCAACCATAACACAATGTTGATTCAACAAGATCTTTTCAACCTGTCATCTTCTCAGTGGGTGATCCACCACTGATCTGTAACCCAAACCAAGAGTCAACCAAAAGTCAAACAAAAATCAACATGTTTGACCATAAATTGATTGATTGATTCAACAGCTTCTGCCATCTGGGCTGTCAGCGAGCTCTGAGCTCTGAGCTCTGAGCTGCACGTGAAGATGCCCGGCGAGCTCGACCGAGGAAATGGTAAAAACAGACTTCAAAACTCACTCAAACCCCACTGACGGCGTTCCTCAGGACAAAAAATATTTAATATGATCCCTAGAATCTGTGCGATGTTCTATTCATTTATTGATTCATTCATTTTCATTTGTTTTGTTTGTTTGTTTGCGTGTTTGTTTTCATCTTAAAGCTGAAAAAAGAGGAAAAAATCTGAAAGTATGAACACACAGCGTGATATGACCGTGTGTGTGTGTGTGTGTGTGTCGGTGAGGTAATGTGACATCATGGTGTGCACCAGCAGGGACAATCAGGCCCAGCAGTCACTTCATTGTCAAATAACCAAAACCATCATCTTCATCATCTTCATCTTCTTCATCTTCATCTTCATCTTCATCTTCATCGTAGCTCGAGGTTTCCTCTGAAAAGAAAAAAAAAACAATCAAAACAGGAGATAAAGACACTGTGTTGTGTTTCTCTGCTATTCAGTAACGTCTTATATCTGAGCAGTGGATCCAATCAAAACATAGATAACACACACACACGCACATGCACACACACACACACACACACACACACACACACTGCGGTAGCTAATCAGTGACTGCTGTGTTGTTGAACCAGTCAACCATCAGCCGTCTCTCTCTCTCTCTCTCTCTCTCTCTCTCTCTCTCTCTCTCTCTCTCTCTCTCTCTCTCTCCGCTTCGCCGTCAGCCCTGTGATCACACAAAACTCCCACAATGCTTTGAGGCCGAGTGTAAACGCACTCGCCCGCCAGCAGCGGCAGCTCGACGTGTGTGTGTGTGTGTGTGTGTGTGTGTGTTGAGTGTGAGCATGTGGACAGTTAATGATTCCTGCATACAGTTTATTCTCCCCACATTGAGCCCATTGTTTTAGTTTGGTAGGTTTACCTGAGAACAACAACCATGATAAAAAAAAAAAAAAAAAAAAAAAGGCTGAAAGCACCAAAAAAGAAAAAAAAAAAAAGAAAGCAACTTCCCTCTGAACCCTAAAACTGATTACATGGTCAGGAAATCAAGTTAAAGGTGCAGGGACAGGATGAGGCGCTCGGGTACAACAGGGAGACCTGCAGGACAACAAAGACACAAGAGACAGTTTTTGGGCCAATTTTGTAAAAACAGGGCTCATGAAGTTCATTAATGCACAGACGCAACTAAAATAGTGACACAACACATGGAATGAAAAGACAGGAAGCAGAAGGAGAGGAAAGAAAAGTACAGTAAAAAGTAAAATAACGCACGTTCTGCAGTAGTCTCTGTAAACAGGAGCTACAGGGGAGGTGAGAGGTTTTCAGGACGTCCCGCTCGCCTTCATAAGAACTTTTAGGACAAAATCGGGGGCGTTTCTCGATACCAAGTTCTCCAGGTTTGGACTTGTGAACCTTTGAAGTTGGGACTTGTTGAGGTCGACTCGGGAGGACAGACTTGGAGGACGGACGGTCGTTCTGCAGCAACTTGATGACTTCTCCATCTCATCTGTGTGGGCCAGATCTCCTGTAGTGTTTATAATAAAAAAGAAAAATGATAATGTTTTTATAAATAAATTCCATTTAATTTAGTGTAGTAATTTAATTTAAATAACTTACAGCCCACAGCTCAGAGAGGTACTATTTGATTTCCCTGATTTGATTTGATTGATTATATATTATAATAATGACAACAACTCTGCCAACCGATGCATCCTCGCTAAAAGGGGCGGAGCAAGAACAAATCCAGGAATTTGGACCGAACTTGGTCGGATGGGAACTTTGAACTGAAGCAGGACTGATGACGTTTCACAAGAACACAAGAACACAAGAACGCCCACTGAGAAACGCCCGGTGTCTCGCAGGGCGTACCGTTCTTTGAGGTTCTTTGAGGTTCTTTTGATGTTTTTTTTTTTTCTGACTCCTCCCCCCGTCTGTGATTGGTCCTGATGTCACATGACTGCCTGTGTTTTGCGTGCGGTGCCAGTGGGAGCAGCACGTCGCTTTTAGGACGCTCGTGCACACGGTCGTATTAAACATGAAAACGATCAAAGGAATCGAGAGGGAAGCCACTGTAAAGTCCAACAAAAAAAAAAAAATCTTTTGTTGGATCCTTGAAGGGTAAAATCCCCCTTTTCCTGTCGTCCCCAGACTGAGACCAGATGTTGGACACCGTTTCCACCTCTGTGCGTCCACTGGTTCAGTTCCTGTGGGTAGCATTTCCTGTTAGCTTAGCATAAACACTTGAAGTCTATGGGAGTCGTTAGCCTGGCTCTGTCAAAATAAACCTTACAGCGACTCTGAGGCTGATTTACACAGCGGATCACGTGGGTTCCAAATACAAGTTTGGGGATTTTTTTTTTTTTTTTTTTTTTTTTTTACATGAGACTGGTTTGAGGAGAAGTCAGATGGTGGCGCTGTAACACATTTCTCCCTCCGTCTGTCGCAATAAAAACTAAAAACTACTAAAAAACCTAAAAACTTGCCCTGTTTCTCTGCTTCAGTTAAAATCCACCCTGCAGACGACAGAGAGCTCCTCAGTGTGTGTGTGTGTGTGTATGTGTGTGTGTGTGTGTGTGTGTGTGTGTGTGAGGACCCTCTGAGTTAAGATATGCGACCACATGTAGAGAACATTATAAACCCCTTACCCTGGGTAATGAGCAACACACTCACACACACACACACACACACACACACAGACTACATGTAAACACATACACACAGGTTCTAGTATTGTGTGTGTGTGTGTGTGTGTGTGTGTGTGTGTGTGTGTGCAGCAGTAAAAGCTAATCACCCGTAACGCTGTTAGTCTAGGGCAAGTAAAGGCCCATTCTGCTCAAATAAGTCTAAACAAACCATTCTGTGTGTGTGTGTGTGTGTGTGTGCAAGTGAGAGAGAGAGAGAGCGCGGGAAAGAGAGAGCGAGAGAGAGGTTTTATGGATGTTGGGCAGCAATACGGTTTTAGCTTTACAACAACATCAACAGGTAGTTCAGTCACACACACACACACACACACACACACACACCCACATATACTGTCAGAACAATTTTAGATTTACAACAGTGTGAACAGAAGAGACTGTTGTCCTTTGTATTCTCCTGCAGGAGTGCACACACACACACACACACACACACACACACACACACACCTCAGTCCACCAGTGCTGGCCAGGCTTTATGAAGTGTTGAGAAAGTTCCTCCCCTTCAACAGTCAATACATTCAACTCAACCAGTGCAGACACACCCTCACTGTGTGTGTGTGTGTGTGTGTGTGTGTGTGTGTGTGTGCGCTGAGACAGGCTGTCTCCACTTCCATTCAGACGAGTTCTGAGTAAAAAGACATCACAGATAGTTATCGGAGAGAGGGAGAGAAAGGGAGAGAGAGCAGAATAGAGCGGGAGAGATAAGACGGGAAGAAATAAACAAAGAGAGAAGGACGTCATTGTTGCACACACACACACACACACACACACACACACACACAGTAAGAGTGAGTCACTTCACTTCTTTAGCATGCTGTCACACTGAAGCTCTCTCTCTCTCTCTCTCTCTCTCTCTCTCTTCCTCGTCACTTTCTCCACAATCAAATCAGACTTGCAAAACAGAAAACAGACAAACGATAATTAATCAATAATTAATCAATAATCTGTGGGAGTTGCTCCATGGCCATGCTCTTAGTGTTGTGTTGCATCACGTCTCGTCCACACGCACGGCGATGTGACGTCGTCAGTTTGGACAAACCGGTTTAAACTAAAGGCTTGATTGATTGATTGATTGATTGATTGACTGATGGATTTATTGATTGATTGATTGATTTACTTATTGTTGTGCTCGGTTGTTCACTCGCTGGCATCGTGTCCTGTGTGTGTGCAGTGTGAGTGTTGCATTATTGTTGTGTTGCATTATTATTGTTGCAATAGTTTTCCATCAGTGTTACATTATTGTTGCAGTATTGTTGTTTTGTTGTTGTTGTTTTGTTGTTGTTGTGTTGCATTATTGGTGTCACATTACTGCTACATTATTGTTTTACTGTTTAAACATGATCATAAATGCTGCTGATGTCCGAGCAGCTGCTTATTAAACAATATTGCCGTCGAGGTTGTGTTGTTTTTCTGTCTATCAGCTGGGATGTGATTCATTATTCAGCTCAACAGCAGGACCTCGAGTGTGATATCGCTTTCACACAACAGTTTGACAAACACCTTTCATCAGGTGAGGGTAATAACATAATTTACTTCTTTAATCAATCAGGACAAATAGTCCCGTCAGAAGTAAAGACACTGAGCTGAACGTGAGCAGGTTCCTGGTGGTCAGCTCGCTCGTCTGTCTGCTCGTGGTGCCTCGTTTCCCTGAAAACTGTCTGGAAAGTAGAGTTCTCAAATTCTGCCCGAGCCCGAACCCGACCCTACCCGAAAATGTCGGGTAGGGTCGGGCCTAAAATGTATGTGAATTGGTCGGGTAGGGTAGGGCTTCGGGTTCTGGTTCTGTGGTGAAGCTGCCTTTCGCCAACTATTATGTCCGTTCTCTCACTGCTACTAGAATCTGAGCCACCGGCGCTGCTAAATAATGGCGAATTTGGCGATCTTTTTTTTTTCCCCCTCTCCTTTCTTTTTTTTTTTTCAGGCTTTTTCGGGCTGTCGGGCCTAAAGTTCGGCTAATCAGTGGGGTAGGGTAGGGCCTCGGGCTGGCCCAGTATGGCCCGGGTAGGGTAGGGTCTTAATTTTCAGGCCCGATGAGAACTCTACTGGAAAGCAGTGCCTCTGTAACCAACAGACGTCGGCCTCTGGTTTCCTCGTTTCTGTCCTCCCACACCTCATCTTCCCACCACCAACCACCATTTAACTCCCGTTATTTTTATTTTATTTTTTTTAGAAACGTTTGCGGTGTTGCAGTTTGCAGTTTCTGACACTGTGGGTCTCAGTTATTAACACAATGAACTGTCATTACTGAACATTAGTAAAGTGCAGTGCCTCCGATAGTAAAATGAGTGTTGCTGTACTGTTTATCAGCAGTCGTGGAATAACATGGCACTTTAAGAGCCGTGTCCTGGAAAGGGGAATTCAAGGGATTTAACAAATTCGTGTACAATGTGGAATTTTTCGAATGAGTCATTTTACAGAGACATAGAAGAATTATTGTTATATTTTGAAATTGTTTGACACTGAGAAACAGCATGAACAAAGCGGGGGGTGGGGGGGTGGGCGGTAGCAGTGTGGGGTCATTGAAGTTCTGGAAAGTCCTGGAAAAGTCCTGGAACATCAGAGGCTCGGCTCTCCCTCCTCCTGCTCTTTATTTTCTTTCCGGTAACTTCCACTCCTCTCTTGTATCTCACCGAGGTGTGTGTTGACTCATTCTTTCCACCGGCACTTTGAAGAAGATGTGAAGTTTTGTGTGTGTGTGTGTGTGTGAGAGAGAGAGAGAGAGAGAGAGTGAGACCATCGCCTAGAGGAGTTCTCAGTGGATGCTTTGTCAAAGTGAATGTTTTATGTGTGTGTGTGTGTTTGTGTGTGTGTGTGTGTGTGTGTGTGTATGTGTGTGTGTGTGTGTAACGCAGTGCCTGACCTTACATGTTTGTGTAATGAGAGTATGTGTGTGTGTGTGTTTGTTTTTAATGGCTCAGATTTTTCCAGACTCACGCAGAACGGCGCTCGCTGCTCTCCTTCAGATTAGTTTTGAAAATCTGATCTTATCGTCAAAAAACGTCACATTTTCCTCCAGAAAACTCAAAAACTCAAACTCAAGGTGGCACTGACCAACTGGCCGTGCTGAATGGCTGAGAGGGGCGTGTCCCATGGCAACGATATCACCTAAAGTGGGCGGGGCTTAACCCGGGGATGTAAACTTCCACGACCCTGGTGGAGTTCTGCTCTGCTCTGCCTTCTCGATATGATGAAGTCTAATTATGCTCCATGAAACACCTTGTAAACCTCTCTCTCTCTCTCTCTCTCTCTCTCTCTCTCTCTCTCTCTCTCTCTCTCTCTCTCTCTCCAGTGATCTCAGTATGAATAACTTGACTCAGCTGCCCAGTGGAGCTCTGTCCAACCTGCACTTCCTGGAGGAGCTGTGAGTGACACACACACACACACACACACACGGGCCCTGTCCTGAAGGCCACCGTAAAGCCCTGCGGTCCTCTGGTGACATCAGCGGCGTGTGGACCCGTGGTGCTCTGGTCCTGAGGGGGCGTGGCTTTAAAAGCCTGTCCAGTGACTCTTCATCACTTCCAATACGTTGTCGATGGCGACAAAGAAACCAGATTATTATGGGTAACCCAGATTGGTGAGGAATGTGGCTGTCAGTGTTTTCTACCTGATTTAACAGGTGAGTGCTGTGGCCAGGTGTCACAGGTAGTGAGGTTTGGCTGGGCTTTCTTCAGCTGCTGGACGGACTCTTGGCGTTTTGAAACCAATAACAATGACACTGACTAAATGAAGCACCAGCAGTGTGCATCACATGAAGTGTGTTTTGTTCTGTGGTTTAATCAAACAGCAGAGCTACACTGCTCTATGGAGTCCCGTTGACTCGTCCCGTTGACTCGTCCCGTTGACTCGTCCCGTTGACTCCAGTCCCGTTGACTCCAGTCCCGTTGACTTGTCCCGTTGACTGAAGTCCCATTGACTCGTTCCGTTGACTTCAGTCCCGTTGACTCCAGTCCCGTTGACTCCAGTCCCGTTGACTCCAGTCCCGTTGACTTGTCCCGTTGACTGAAGTCCCATTGACTCGTTCCGTTGACTTCAGTCCCGTTGACTCCAGTCCCGTTGACTCCAGTCCCGTTGACTCCAGTCCCGTTGACTTCAGTCCCGTTGACTCGTCCTGTTCACTCGTCCCGTTGACTTCAGTCCCGTTGACTCCAGTCCCGTTGACTCCAGTCCCGTTGACTCGTCCTGTTCACTCGTCCCGTTGACTTCAGTCCCGTTGACTCCAGTCCCGTTGACTTCAGTCCCGTTGACACCAGTCCCGTTGACTCGTCCCGTTGACTCCAGTCCCGTTGACTCCAGTCCCGTTGACTCGTCCCGTTGACTTCAGTCCCATTGACTCGTTCCGTTGACTTCAGTCCCGTTGACTCATCCCGTTGACTTCAGTCCCGTTAACTTCAGTCCCGTTGACTTCAGTCCCGTTGACTCGTCCCGTTGACTTCAGTCCCGTTGACTCGTCCCGTTGACTCATCCCGTTGACTTGTCCCGTTGACTTCAGTCCCGTTGACTCGTCCCGTTGACTTCAGTCCTGTTGACTCCAGTCCCATTGACTTGTCCCATTGACTCGTCCATTTGACTTCAGTCCTGTTGACTCGTCCCGTTGACTCGTCCCATTGACTTCAGTCCCAATGACTTCAGTCCCGTTGACTCGTCCCGTTGACTTCAGTCCCGTTGACTTCAGTCCCGTTGACTCATCCCGTTGACTCGTCCCGTTGACTTCAGTCCCGTTGACTCCAGTCC